>NW_020259185.1:0-5330 GCF_003255815.1 Theropithecus gelada | reverse complement strand
AACCCGGGAGGCGGAGCTTGCAGTGAGCTGAGATCCGGCCACTGCACTCCAGCCTGGGCGACAGAGCAAGACTCCGTCTCAAAAAAAAAAAAAAAAAAAAAAAAAAATGGGGAGGGGGCAGGGGGACTATAGATAAGAACAACCAATTTATGGAAAAAACGCAAATGGCTCCTAAACATACAAATATACTACTGAGAGGGATTTCAATGAAAACTACATCGAAAATATTCATCATGAATCTTGAGTATGGTGTTGGTTTCATGGGTGTGTGTCCAAATTCAAAACACTTTAAACAGATGCACTTTATTGCATCAAGTGTACCTCAATAAAGCTCTAAGGAAAAAAAAACACTTAAGATACCATGTCTTGTTTTTCAGATTGGCAAAAATCCCAGTCTTTCTTGATCCTTTGTTGGTGATGCTATGAGAGGTATGAGCACTCTCCTACTCTGTTAGTCGAATGTAGAATCCTCAGTGAAGGAGAGTCAGGCAATATCTAGAAAAATTAAAATTCATCTACAACCAAATAAATACCATAATCACACTGAGGGGGAAAGGGAACGAATCCAAGTAAATTTTAAGTGCAATACTTCAACTATATACTCTCAGTCTAAAAAGGAGAACCATGAAGAAATACTAACGTCACTTAGATTTGTTGTTGACAGTGGCATGGGTATAGCAATTCTGAAACTGTTTAGCACATATTATCCAAATAGAAGCCAGGTTTCTTGCAGGGAAGAAGGGAGCTAGGAATAAAGAATTGGGGAAGGCAGTGAACCCTGGGAACTCACTTGGAGTTAAGAGTGTTGGCATGAATTTGGATTAAGAGACCAGAAGAACTTCTAAAGAAGTGGTAATTTCTATTTCTTAACCTGAAGAAAGATACTCAAACTGGAACTGTATGTTTTATAAACTTTTCTCTATATAATATATGTATTTATTTCATGATAAATTTTTAAAATTAAGTGCAAATGAAAAATATTTTCAAGGGTAACATCCAAGATGTTTTTATTCTTTTCTAGTAGAAGCTTTAAAGGGAAAAATCTTTTTGGATTTTTATTATATTATGCAAATTCCCAGTTGGTACATTTTCACAAATACACTAGTCTATTTTGACATTCATTCTTTTTTCAGTAGTAGCATAAAGACTTATTACATTTAGGCCAGACGTAGTGGCTCATGCCTATAATCCCAACACTTGGAGAAGCAGAGGTGGGAGGATCACTTGAGCTCAGGAGTTCAAGACTAGCTGAGCAACATAGGAGACTGTATCTTACAAAAAATAAAAAAAAAAAAACATTAGCCAGGTGTGGTAGCATGGGCCTATAGTCCTAGCTACTTGGGAGGCTGAAGTGAGAAGATTACTTGAGCCTAGGAGATTGAGGCTGCAGTGAGCCATGATCAAACCACTGCACTCCAGACTGCAAGAGCGAGCAAGACCCTACCTCAAAAAACAAAACAAAACAAAAAACCATTCATCATTACTTTTAAGAAAATTGTCCTTCTTTTGGCAAGAAACATTGTTTTCTTCATTTTTAAGTTTCCAGTATAAGGCTTTCCCTAATTTTCCTAAATTTGAGGGAAAGAACCAGATCGGTGCGGAAGACTGAATTACCTCCTTCAATCATATAGGAAAAGGAAAGCACACTGCAGAATCACTGTGAAAGCTAGATGAAATGATGGGAATACTGGAAAAATGCTCCTTCTAAATTTTAAATCTATGTTGATGGGCATACAAGACACAGAGACATATTTTGTATGAGAAAAACAGCACGAAGTGGGAGACAAAGCTCTATAGAAGCAAAGTTTACATGCACTACTGACATTAAATTGGTATTAATCCAAACTAGATTGTTTTAAATTAAAATGTTAATTGTAGGCTGGGCAGTATGGCTCATACCTTTAATCCCAGCACTTTGGGAGACTGAGGCAGGCAGGTCACTCGAGGCCAGAAGTTCAAGACCAGCATGACTAACATGGCAAAATACTGTCTCTACTAAAAATACAAAAAATTAGCTGAGTGTGGTGGTGCATTCCTATAATCCCAGCTACTTAGGAGGATGAGGTATGAGAATTGCTTGAACCTGGGAGGCAGAGGTTGCAGTGAGTAGAGATTATGCCACTGCACTCCAGCCTCGGTGACAGTGCAAGACTCTTGTCTCAAAAATAACATATCACATAACATCAGATCACAATATAACATAAAATGTTAATTGTAATCCCCAGGGTAACCACTAAGAAAACAATGTTTTAATATAGTAAGAGAGGGCCAGGTGCGATGGCTCATGTCTGTAATCCCAGCACTTTGGGAGGCCGAGGCGGGTGGATTACGAGGTCAGGAGTTCAAGACCAGCCTGACCAATGTGGTGAAACCCCATCTCTACTAAAAATTTTTTAAAAATTAGCCGGGCACGGTGGCGGGCACCTGTAATCTCAGCTACTCAGAACGCTGAGGCAGGAGAATCGCTTGAACCTGGGAGGCAGAGGTTGCAATGAGCCGAGACTGCGCCACTGCACTCCAGGTTGGGTGACAGAGTGAGACTCCATCTCAAAAAATAAATAAATAAAAAAGTAAGAGAAAGAAAAAAGAATGGAAATGGTACACCAGAACATAGCTACTTAACACAAAAGGCAGGAATGGAGGAAGTGAGAAACAAAAAAAGACATGACATACAAAAACAAATGAAATGGCATAAGTCCTTCCTTATCAGTAATTATATTAAATGTAAATGTTAAACTGTCCAATTAAAAGATAGAGATTGGCAAAATGAATTAAAAAACATGATCCAACTGTATGCTGTCTACAAGGGATACACTTTAGATTCTAACACACAAAAAGACTGAAATAAAAAGGAAAAAAGTATACTACCCAAACACTAACGAAAAAACGGATGAAGTGGCTACACGACTATCAAGTAAAAGATACTATAAGATAAAAATTCTTGCTAAAGCAAAGAAGGACATTTTATAATGACAAAAGGAAAATCATCAAGAAAATATTACAATTATAAACATACACGTAACTAAAACCAGAGTCCTCAAATACATAAAGCTAAATCAGAAGTTTAGAGACAGACAACAATAGTTCTTTCACTTTATGAGCAGAAAAACTAGATAGGTTTATCTTCTGATCAATAAATAAATAGAAGATGAACAATATTATAAATCAAAGACTGAACAGGCATATACAGAATGCTCCACTAACAGAATATACACTCATCTCAAGTACAAATGGAGCATTCTCCAAAACAGACCATAATGCACAGAATAAAAAAGTTTTCAAAAGTATGTATCTGATAATGGACTTCTATTTTAAATATATAAAGCACTCTCACAACTCAATAATAAAAGGACAAATAATCAAAAATTTTAAATGGGCAAAAAAATGAAATACAGGTGCTCTTCAACTGACGATGGGGTCACATCCTGATAATGTTGTAAACGGAAGATGCACTTAACACAGCAAATCTACAGAATGTTAGAGCTTACCCGAGCCTACATTAATCGTGCTCAGAACACTTACATCAGCCTGCAGTGTGACAAAATCATCTAACACAAAGCCCATTTTTAAACAAAGTGTTCAATATCTTATGTATCACATATTACAGCCTAGGAAAAGATCAAAATTCAAATTTTAACATTATGTCAAAATTACAACAGTTTCACACCATAAGTTGAAAAATCTTAAGTCAAGCCATTAAGTTGGATACTGTCTGTAGATACTTCTCTAAAGAAGATAAGCAAAAAGTCAATAAGCAGATCAAAATACACCAACATCATCCAGCTTCACAATACACTACTTCACAAGTAGGATGGCTATAATAAAAAAGACAGGTAATAGTAGGTGTTGGTGAAGATGTGGAAAAACTGGAACCCACACGGTGTGGCCACTCTGAAAAACAATTTCGCAGTTCCTCAACAGGTCAAAAATAGAGTTACTATATGATCCAATAATTTCACTCCTATGGCTATAACCATGACAACTGAGAACACGTTCATACAAAAACCTACACATGAATGTTCATAGCATTATTCACAAAAAGCAGAAACTCAAATATCTATCAACTGACAATGGATAAATAAAACATTGGGCATCATACAAGGGAATATTATTAAGCCATTAAAAGGAATCAAGTACTGATACATGCTAAAACAGATGCACCTTGAAAATCCTATACTAAGTGAAAATCAGACATAAAAGAACACTCGTTATATGATTCTACTTTTAGGAAATTTCCAGAATGGGCAAATCTATAGAAACAAAGTAAATTAGTATTTGCCAGGGGCTAGTAACTGCTAATAGGAAAGAGGTTTCTTTTGGGGATAAAAATGTTATGGAATTAAATAGTGGTGATGGTTGTACATCTTTGTGAATACACTAAACCTACTGAATTATACACTTAAAATGTTTAAATGTAGTTATACATAGTATTTTTAATCTGTGGCTTTGGTAATGTCTTAGTTCATATCCATCTCTCAAGAATATATAAATATGTAAAGACATTCTTTCTTCTACCCATTTCCTTACTTTTCATGGACACTTACCTGTGTAAACTGAAGCAGTTTTTCTTGTCTTCTTCCATACTTTGGAGTAATTTATTGTTATAGTTGTGAAGGATAGCTAAGAAAAGCAATGTTGCCTTCACCCCCATTCTCTGAAAGCCTATTTACGTAACCATCTAGGTTCTTGTGTGTGTGCACTTCCTAATATATACATGATTTGGTTGCTTTTAAAAATGGGAACAAACCTCAGACACTTAACAACTCAAGTTTTAAAGTCAACAGCGTGTCACTGATATCCTCTAGTAACAGTACATGAAAACTGACCTGATTCTTTAACAACTAGAATAGAGGCAGCATATTTTTATAATATAATCCAGTCTTCCACCAATTGGAATTCATTCTTCACATTGCCTCCTAAAATAGAATTATTATTACATTGCTTTTTACTCTCTACAATCTGGACCCCAACGACTTTAACAGAGTTATGGAGGCAGTGCAGTAGCCAAGGCTGGGTTCTAGGTCTAAGCTGTCTGAGTTTGAAGCCCAGCCTCATTGTTCTGTGCCTTTGTTTCTTCACTAGCCTGACTACCTTACAGATCCTCATAAGGATTAAATGAAGATGCTTTGCTAGAGTAAATACTTACGGCTGTACCTCCAGAACAATGTCTGGCACAGAAGCACTCAAGTATTAGCTATCATTATCACTACACCTTCCCATAAATTCTATACTCTTTACTCAAACCTGATTTATCATTCCTGGACTACACCTTGCACTTAGCTACTTTAGAATTTTCTTTTCCTATAGGTCTCTGGGCCTGTAATGATTTA
>NW_020259184.1:0-10517 GCF_003255815.1 Theropithecus gelada | reverse complement strand
CATATACATCCTGTTAGTTCTGTCTCTCTGAGAACTCTAATACAAATGTATACTCCTAAAGCTATGGAAAAGGGTTATCCTTTCCTTTCTTTCTTTCTCTCTCTCTCTCTCTCTCTCTCTCTCTCTCTCTCTCTCTCTCTGGGTGTGTGTGTGTGTGTGTGTGTGTGTGGAGATTAGATAGACAGATAGATAGATAATGTGATTAGAATTATTTGAATGAATGCTTTCTAGTTATTAGTAAGGATACATCCTGGCCATTATCTACCAATTGTCATTCAACAAAGATTGGTTGAGAGCACATTATATGCAAGATACCATGCTAAAGACTAGAAATATAGCAAAAACTGGACATTAAAAGGTCTCTGCTTTCATGGAGCTTATAGTCTATAAGGCGAGACAGATGATCTACAAATAACTACATAAAGTTAATTAAGTAAATTTATAATAAATATGATAAAGGACAAATATAGTGTCTGATAAAAGTATATAGCAGAAAAGTATATATGTCTTAGTTAAAGAAGCAGGTCAAGTTCTGGGCCTTAGCTAAGAGAAACAAGGGAAATGGACAGTACAATGACAACATGGGTAGAGGTGACATACTTAAATAGTAGTCGAGGTTAACTAAGAATCTTCATTGTTGGCAGATTATTCTACAGATTATAAAAGCTTCCAAATATCTTTAGGTTTTACTTCCTCATCCTGGAAATCCTGATTGTGCACATCAAATGATGTTAGAGATGAAAACATAAATCCATGGCAGAATGAATCAAGCCATGCTGTGGTCTAAATTTTTCTAAATGTTTGTGTTGCCACCAAAACTCATATGTTGAAATCCTAATCCCAAGGTGAAAATATCAGGAGGTGGAGACCTTGACAAGTGATTGAGTCATGAGAGTGGAGCCCTCACGAATGGAATTAGTGTTCATAAAAGAGACTCGAGAGAGACCCATTGTTCCTTCTATCACATGAGGATGCAGTGAAAAGGCATTATCTATGAACCAGAAAGTGGGCACTCACCAGAATGAATATGCTGGTGCCTTGATCTTGGACTTCCCAGGCTCCAGAACCGTGAGAAATAAATTTCTGTTGTTTATAACCTACCAACTATATGGTATTTGGTTACAGTAGATCGAACAGACTAAGATAAGCCATTGATTCTTAAAATGTTTGTTTAACCACAGAATGTCAAGGGTGGCATAATTTGACTAACACAATGATGACATTGAAAGTGTAAAAGGGGAAAAAATGATCATCTAAAGAGATACAAAATGTTTTCCAACAAAATTAATTGTGTAGCTCCAATTAAAATTCTTAACAAACTAAGAGCAAAAGGAAATTTTCTTAACATATTAAAGGTCTAAAAAAGTTCTACAGCAAAATGATACTTTTTTTTGAAATGTGGAAAAGCCTTCCCTTTGAGATCTGGAGCAAGACAAGTGTGTTGTCTCTTATTACTAGTCATTATGCTGAAGGCCTTAGTAAGCACAATGAAATGTGAAATAATAATAATAAGTGAAAGTTGCAAGGATCATGTAAAAAGCATTTTATCAACAAATGATATAATAAAATCTGTACACATAAAATATTAAATATAATTAAAATGTAACAAGTTTACTGGATGCAAAAAATTCTTTAAAAAATCTACTCAACACATAAGCAAAGACTGTTCAAAAATACAATTTAATTAAAAGGGTAGAATTTATATCACATTTTAAAAGTGAAGTATTTAAAAATAACTCTAAGAACTCCTAAAATTAATTAAAACGTGACAGGAAAATATTGGTAAAAGTCTTATAGAAGCATTGCATTGAAAAAGTCTCTATAGTATAGAAATAAACATGAGAAAAGATGTTCAATCTCATTAGTAAGCAAAGAACTGCATGGAAATTAACTACATCCCATTTTCTTCCTACTTTATGTGCAAAAATTAGATGTTGTCAAGGTTATGGAGCAAATAGTACACTTAAAAAGTGTCTGGTACAGTGCAATCACTTCAGAAAACAATTTATCAGATAAAGTTGATTTTTGTGCACTGAATGCAACTCAATCATTTCAGTCCTGAATGTATACCCTAGAGATACACTTAGACACATACCAATATCTATCCACAGTAGAATGGAAAAATATGAAATACTCATATGATGGATTACTTTATATTGGGGAAATGAATGCATTTCGGATACCTGTAAAAACATAGATAAATGTTAGTGATATAATATTGAATAAAAAAGCAAATTTGAAGATGATACACATATAGTATGATTCAATTTATGTGAAGTTTGAAAGCAGGAACAATGAAACTAAGCATAGACATATTTGATTAGTTTATAAAGTAAAGCAAGGAAATGGTAAACACAAAATTCAGATTAGTCATTACTAATTAGGGAAGAAAGAAGGGATAAGATTTGAGAAAGATAGGGAACTTGAAAGGTAACAGCAATGACCTTTATTTTCTTATCTGCATGGTATCCAAGCAGGCCTGATATTCACCCGGCATAAACTGGTAGATCTGGGCTAATACATTCTTAACTTGTTGCAAAGAGCTGCTTTTCTGAAACTTCTGATTTCACCCCCAACCACTGGAATTGCCCCAACCTTGGGTTATTAATGTATTTACATGTAATTTAATTATTGATATATTTGGATTTAGACCAATGACATTAGTTTATTTTCTACTTGTTGTCCCTGTTTTATGTTCCTTTTCTCCTCTCTTCCTGTCTTCTTTTGGTATTCTTTATCATTCCTATTCCATTTTATTATTTTTTTTATCCTTTTGCTATACATTCTTGTATTTTCCTGGTTTTGGTACCCTAGAGATAAATGCATGCATCCTTAACTCACTACAGTATACCTTATATTAATATTTTATCACCCCTGAAACAATGCTGAGAACCTACAACAGTTAACTGGATGGCAAACTAGAATGTTAAACACTTTAAGATGGAATAACACATAGCAAAGGCAGTTTTGATACTTGCAAAATGTGCACTTTCTCGTAAAAAATGAACAAGTATTGCAGATCAACTCCTTTAAAATGGCATGTCCCATTGGTCTGGCAAACTGGTAGATTTCTTGAGAGCAAGAAGGCAGCCTTGGATTTTCTTTAACTCTCCATCACTGCCCAGTCAGCTCCTCACATATAGGGTAGGAGTTCACTTGGTATCTGTTGTAAATATCCAAAACATTGAACGTAAACAAAAATTTCTATGCCACTTTACAACATTAATCAATAAGTGAGTGTCATCATCCACTATTTAGCAATAAAACCCTAGGAATTAGATTGCAGCATATATACAGGTAAGGAAGAGAAATTTTCAATTCCATCAGGTAAAACTGTTAAGAATGAGTATGCAGTCTCTTAATACACAGCACTGGTTCTGGTGCCCTTCTATAAGAAAATTCCAAGAAAATGTGGTTTGGACAAGCCACTTACTGAATATAATTTTCAAGTCACTCAACACAAAAGAGTTTTAAGAGAACATGGTAGTATTTGAGGGGAAAGGCAGGTATAAGTCATTAAAACTAGCTGATGTAACAGGCAAACTGAAATTACAAAGCCGTAACACAATAAGGAATTTTTTTTTCCCCGTCAGTCAAAACCTAATACAGGTTTCATATCCCACTTCATCATGAGGCTATGCTACCCAGGCCACATGACCTCCAAGGCCACCAGGACATGACCAACTGGACTGGAGGAACTAGAAGATATTTTAGAGGACTGCCATCACTTTGTTCATTTTCCACTGGTCATAACCCAATCATGAGGCCCAACCAACTATAAAGAGGCTCAGAAATCTAGAAGAAGAGCTGTACTGTAAATTACTAAAACTCCGTATTTTCCCAATTCCTCAACATTCCCCATCAATAGTCAGTGAGCACCCCAACCAGCTGACCAGGTGCAGCAGTGTGATAAGGCTGGTCCCTGACACAGTGTTGTAAGGCTGACCCATTCTTGCCCTCCCCGACTGTGACCTAATGACATTAAACCACACCAGTGAAATCCCCTCAGACCTTTTGCTTGGGTCCTCCACCATGATCTCCAGTAAAGTTATGTCCAGAATTGGTGGGTTCTTGGTCTCGTTGACTTCAAGAATGAAGCCGTGGACCCTTGTGGTGAATGTTACAGTTCTTAAAGATGGTATGTCCAGGGTTTGTTCCTTCTTATGTTCAGACATATTCGGAGTTTCTTCCTTCTGGTGGGTTCGTGGTCTCGCTGGCTTCGGGAGTGAAGCTGCAGACCTTCACGGTGAGCCTCACAGCTCATAAAGGTGGCGCATCTGGAGTTGTTCTTTCCTCCCCTCCAGAGTTGTTCATCCCTCTGGTTGGGTTTGTGGTCTCACTGGCCTCAGGAGTGAAGCTTCAGACTTTGGTGGTGAGTGTTACAGCTTATAAAGGTAGCATAGACCCAAAGAGTGAGCAGCAGCAAGATTTATTGCAAAGAGCAAAGGAACCATGCTTCCACAGCACAGAAAGGCACCTAAATGGGTTGCCCCGGTTGGCTAGGGCAGCCTGCTTTTATTCCTTTATCTGACCCCACCCACATCCTGCTGATTGGTCCATTTTACAGAGAGCTGATTGGTCCATTTTGACAGAGTACTGATTGGTGCGTTTACAATCCCTGAGCTAGACACAGAGTGCTGATTGGTGCATTTACAATCCTTTAGCTAGACAAAAAAGTTCTCCAAATCCCCACTAGATTAGACACAGAGTGCTGATTGGTGCCTTTACAATCCTTTAACTAGACACAAAAGTTCTCCAAGTCCCCACCAGATTAGCTAGATACAGAGTGCTGATTGGTGCATCCACGAACACGGAGCTAGAGACAGAGTGCTGACTGGTACATATACAGTCCTCCAGCTAGACATAAAAGTTCTACAAGTCCCCACCCAACTCAGATGCCCAGCTGTCTTCCCCTAGTGGATCCCATGCTGGGCTGCGGGCAGAGCTGCCCACCAGTCCTGGCTGGGCGCCAGCACTCCTCAACCCTTGGGCAGTTGATGGGACCAGGACCAGGTGCCGTGAGCAGGGGGTGGCTCCAGCCGAGTGGGAGTCCACTAGTGGTGGGGGGTGGGGGGGCCTCGTGCTTGGTGGGCTGCAGGTCCCCAGCCCTGCCAGGCAGGGAGGTGGCTGAGGCCCAGTGAGAATCTGCGTGCTGAGTGTGCAGGCCCCGGCAGTGTTGGGGAACCCTGCACACCCTCCGCAGCTGCTGGCCCGGGTGCTAAGCCCTTCACTGCTCCAGCCGGCAGCTCCAGCTGGTGGCTCTGAGTGCAGGGGCCCACTGAGCCCACGCCCACACAGAACTCGAGCTGGCCTGTGAGCCCCGAGCGCAGCCTCAGTTCCCACCCGCACCTCTTCCTCCACACTTCCCCATAGGCAGAGGGAGCCTGCTCCAGCCTCTGCCAGCCCAGAGAGGGGCTCCCACAGTGCAGCGGTGGGCTGAAGGGCTCCTCAAGCACGGCCTGAGTGGATGCTGAGGCTGAGGAGGCACCGAAGGAGCGAGGGCTGCTAGCACGTTGTCACCTCTCAAAGGCACTTGCCCACTGGTCCTCAAATCTCTCTCTCTCTCTGTCTCCCCTCTGCACCTGCTTGCTTGAGCTCGCTCACCAGGAGTTCCTCCCATATGGCTGGCTCCCTGTGTGGCAAGCCTTGCCGTGCCTCCTTTCTCTGGGTCCTGTGAGTATAATAAACACATGATAATTTTACATATTATATGCCTCTCCCAGTGTGATTTCTGTGACTATGTTGGAGTGATCTGTAAAGATTCCAACAGGACTTCCTTCCCCATTAGCAACATAGGGGCACATGGCATTTGGTGACTGTTAAGAGTCTCTGTGGGAGGAAGAAGAGGAGAGGATATCTATGTGATGTCAAATTTATGTCAAAAGCATTGCTTGGCCTGGGTTTTTCACTCTTCTATTATTGCGTGAAAACAGAAACAGAGAATTCTGACAGTGGTGATAACAGAGGTGTAATGGTTAATTTTATGTGCCAATTTAGCTAGACCACAGTGCCCAGATTTGTGGTCAAACCTTATACTAAATGTTTCTGTGACGGTGTTTTTGAATGAGATTAGCATTTAAATTGTTAGATTTTGAGGAAAGCAGATTACCCTCCGTAATGTGTGGAGAATTCATCCAATCAGTGAAGGCCTGACTAGAACAAAGACTGACCTCTCCCAAGCAAAAATGAACTTAGCCAGCAAACTGCCTGTGGGCTTGAACTGCAACTTTTCCCTTGGTCTCCAGCTTGCTAGGTTATGCTGCAAATTTTGGAATTACTAAGCCTCCATAATCACATAAGCCACTTCCTTAAAATAAATCTCTCTCTCTCTCTTTCTCTCTCTGTGTGTGTGTGTGTATATCTATCTATCTATCTATCTATCTATCTATCTATCTATCTATCTATNTGTGTATATCTATCTATCTATCTATCTATCTATCTATCTATCTATCTATCTATCTATCATCTATCTATCTATCTATCTATATCTGTACACACACACACACACACACACACACACACACACACATATCCTGTTGGTTTTGTTTTTCTGGAAAGCCTTGACTAATACAAATAGTTTTAGGGGCTTCTAAAGCAAATATTTTTCTTTTATTCATTTAATAAAGTGTATTACAGAACTACTATATGCATCCAACACTGCAATACGATGAAATAGAAATAAAAGTAAATCAGCCAAAATGTTTTCCTGAAGGAGCAAGATGTCAAAGAGGGAAGATAAAGACATGTTGCAAAATGTCTACTCGTTTACCATTTCTTGTATCTGTCTCCCCAAACTATTGTTTTTTTTTTTTTTTTCATTTCTTAACAAAAGTAACCAAAAGCATATAAACACCATTTTGAGTTCTTCATTTTCTTTTTACGTTAGAAATTATATTCTTATCTGTATCTGCAGGCTGGTTGAACAGTTGTCAAATTAGTGTGAAAAACATGAGTATAGGAAGCTGTAATAATTTTGTTTTAATGTGGGGAGAGCATGCTGCCAGACATCAAAGCACTGGAGTTTTATTTTCCATTTGCAACTGTGATGTTCATCAGGCCAGCTCAACCCTAAGGTCTTTGATTTTCCCATGGTAGGTGAATATGTTCTCCAAGGTCTCTCTCTTCCAAGTGAGCTTTGTTTCTTTTTTCAGATTTGCTTTCACTATTTGTGCATTACTCTTCCCTCCCTAGCAAAATAAGTTTCCTCAGCTTCTGCCCATGAACCCCAACTGGTGACCCTGATGAGTTTGATGTCTCCAAACAAAGGCCCAGTCTCTGGACTCTGAATCTTCCTGAACCTCTTCTTGCTCTGCTTCTGTGTTGTCTTAGTTTGTTCAGGCTGCTATAACAGAAACCATAGACTCAGTGGTTTGTTTAATTTTATGTATGTATGTATATATGTATGTGTGTATTTATTTATTTATTTATTTATTTATTTATTTAGTTATTTATTTATTTTGAGATGGAGTTTTGCTCTTTTTGCCCAAGCTGGAGTGCAGTGACGCAATCTCAGCTCACTGCAACCTCTGCCTCCCGAATTCAAGCAATTCTTCTGCATCAGCCTCCTGACTAACTGGGATTACAGGCACCCACCACTAAGCCTGGCTATTTTTTTCTATTTTTAGTAGATATGGGGTTTCACCATGTTAGCCAGGCTGGTCTCGAATGCCTGACCTTAGGTGATCCTCCCACCTCAGCCACCCAAAGTGCTGAAATTAACAGGCATGAGCCACTGCACGTGGCCTTATTTTATTTTATTTTTTGAGACTGGCTCGCTCTTGTCACCCAGGCTGGAGTGCAGTGGCGTGATCTCAGCTCACTGCAACCTCTGCTTCCCGGATTCTCCTGCTCAGCCTCCCAAGTAGCTGGGATTACAGGCACCCACCGTCATGCCCGGCTAATCTTTTATATTTTTAGTAGAGACGGGTTTTCACCATGTTGGCCAGGCTGGTTTTGAACTCCTGACCTCAAGTGATCCCCCCCACTTCAGCTTCCCGAAGTGTTAGGATTACAGGCATGAACCACCGTGCCCAGCCGACTGGGTGGTTTAAGCCACAGAAATTTATTTTTCACAGTTGCAGAAGCTAAGTAGTCTGGGATCAGAGTACCAGTGTGATCCGGTTCTGATGGGGACTCATTTCCCGGTTTGCAGATGGCCATCTTCTTACTGTGTCCTCATGAGGCAGAGAGATGATCTCTCCCATCTCCCATCTTATAAGGACATGAATCCATTCATGATGGCTGCCCCTCTCTCCACCTCCCTCGGGTTCCCAATACCATCATATCTGGGATTAAGGCTTAAATGTATACATTTTGGAAAGATATGAACATTCAGTTCACAGCAAATGTATACCTGTCCTGTGGCTCATTCTCTCACAGTCCATTTTCTGCTTCTAGAGCTTTGTCTATTCAGTTAGATAAACTAACATGCACCAGTGGAATAGAGAACCTGTTGCTTCATGCCTATAGTAAGTAGCACACATGCAGGGAAATTTGTAGTTTTCTGGGAAAAAAACAAACAAACAAAAAACAGAAACCTCACAAAGAGCACTGCTAAGGAGGCAAACATCAGGCTTCTCGTCTGATGAGAGGCCAAGAAGAGTGAAGCACCATACCACCTGATTAATTAATTGTTCCAGTGACATGGGACAGACAAGTCACTAAAACTATTAATATTTGCTGTGGATAATTTCATGACAGAGTATGTCTTACATCATCCCCTCTCTACAACAGCACCACTCTCTTTAGCCAGTCTTAATATCTTCCAAACTATGATTACACTGATTATGTAATAGTGCATAAAGAAAATGTGTTTAAATTTTACCAAATACTTTTTCAAGTGTAATGAGCTGATGATATGATTCCCTCTTTTATTTCATAACTGTCCTAAATTATGTCAACTGAGTTTTGAATGTTATGCCAAACTTGTATCTGGGAATAAACCCAACTTTTTAATCATATATTACCCTTTTTACATATTCCTGAATTTGATTTGCTAACATTTTGTTTAGGACTTTTGCATTTGTAATTTTCTTTTCTTGTAATGACTCTGAAAGTTTAGTATGCTGCACTCAAAAATAGAGTTAAAAAATATTTCTTCTACTATTCTCTGGAAAAGTTATATATATTTGATATTATTTCTTACTGAAAAATTTGTAGAATTCATTGCTAAAGCCACCTGAGAACTTTGTTGAATGGTTTTAAATTACATATTTCTTTTGATTAAGGTCTATTCTTAAGATTTTATACTTTTTGTCATTGTTAATAAGCTGTGTTTTCTTCAAGGAAATTTTTCATTTCAGTTACATATTTAATTGACTAGCGTAAAGTCAGAAATAATGTACATTTTTATTCTTTTAATATATAAAATACCTGTAGTGACTCTTTTTTATTCTTGATATTTGTAATTTATGTCATGTTCCTTTTTTTTCCTTGATCAATCTTCCCAGGAGTTTTTCATTATCATCAAACTTTTCAAAGAAGCAATTTTTGGCTTAGTTAGGTTTTCTCTATTGCATGGTTTCTGCTTTTATTATTATGGATTGAGTTTGCTATGACTCTTCTGATCTATTTATATGAGTGCTTCAAGATTTGATTTTTAGTCTTTTTTTTCTAACATATGCATTTAGAGATAGATATTTCTAAGCATGGCTGTTGTGGCATCACAGATGTTGATATATCATATTTTTGTTATCATTTAATTAAACATATTTTCTAATTCTCATTGTAATTTTTTCTTTGACCTAGGGTGTGCAGAAAAGAGTTAACATAGCAAGCTTGAATGCTATGTTTTGAACGTCCTAAACATAAGGTTGGCCTTGGAAGATTTACTAGAACTTGGATTTGGGGAAGGATCCCCCCATTCCCACAACTGATAAGAGTGGCTCACTATGCTTAAACTGTACAAAGAATATGATGTATGCTGAATACTTGCTTTCCTTCTAGGAGTTTGAAATTTTGGCACATGCCAGGCAGAGCCTGCCTATATGACCAACCTCCAGTATAAACCCTGGGCACTAAGTCTTTAATGAGTTTTCCTGGTTGGCAACTTTTCACATGTGTTGTCACAACTTGTTGGAAGAAATAAGTGCATCCTGTGTGTGATGGGTAATTTTATGTGTCAACTTGACTGGGCTAAGTAGTGTTCAGATCGCTGGTAAAATACTATTTCTGGGTGTGTTTGTGAGAGTTTCCAGAAGAGGTTAGTATTTGAATCAGTAGACTGAGTAAAGAAGATCCCGTCTAACCAATAAAACCAGGCATCATCCAAGATGTAGAAGGTTAGAATGGAATAAAAAGATGGAGGAAGAGTGAATTCTCTCTTTTCTTTGGTGGTGGCATCCAGCTTCTCCTGTACTTGGACATCAGAGCTCCTGGTTATTCAGCCTTTGGACTCCTGGGTTTACTCCAGTGTCTTCCTGCTCCCCAGTTCTCAAGTCTTCAGCCTTGGAGTGGGAGTTACACCACCAGTGGCTCCCCTGATTTGTAGGCCTTTGGACTGGTACTGGACTACACCG
>NW_020259183.1:0-5331 GCF_003255815.1 Theropithecus gelada | reverse complement strand
GGATTAGAGACTTAAATGTTAGACCTAATACCATAAAAATCCTAGAGGAAAACCTAGGTAGTACCATTCAGGACATAGGCATGGACAAAGACTTCATGTCTAAAACACCAAAAGCAACAGCAGCAAAAGCCAAAATTGACAAATGGGATCTAATTAAACTAAAGAGCTTCTGCACAGCAAAATAAACTACCATCAGAGTGAACAGGCAACCTAAAGAATGGGAGAAAATTTTTGCAATCTACTCATCTGACAAAGGGCTAATATCCAGAACCTACAAAGAACTCAAACAAATTTACAAGAAAAAAACATTTTTTAATTTTTTATATTGTTGAAAGCTGTAGTAATTCACTTGGTTTAAGATTTTTCCAAACTAGGTTTGCAAAGATTATTCCTTGTCATCTGTGATTCCTGAAGTCTCTGTTTTTTTTAGTTTATGCTAAGTTAATTCTTTGACAGAGATTTCCTTGAAATTCAGGAGCTGAACAAACAAAAACCAAAATGGAAAGAATGACTGACTCTCCCAGTTTTTAGAGACTGACTCTCTGAAGGTGTACTCCATCATGTAGTAAGGCTTCTTCTATGCCTAGTGATCAGCCTGAGGTAAAGCTTAAGGTATTCTCAAGACTTTTCTGGGTGTATATCTCACCTGTACCTACTCATGACTTTCTATATTCCCATGTATATATAGCCATTTTTAAATGTACTGATTTCCCGAAGAGATTGTTTTTTCAGGCCTTATATGGTTTATTGTATGTCTCCAAATATAATCTCTTGCCTCAGGCATCTGTGGGTTTGTAGTCTACCTTGTGGCTTTTACAACCATGCCTGCCACTTGTGTTCTGAGTTAGGCAAAACAGCGATAAGCACCTTGCACCCATCATTTTGGATTTCCCATGCAGATTAAAAAATATGAACATACAAATTTGTAAATAAATGTGCTCTGCTACCTCAAGTTCCAGGGGCAACACACTGAGAACTGGGTTGCCACTTGCTGAAGACCAAGACCACTGCATCAGGGCAGGGATAAGGCAAAGGTGATTTAAAAACACCACAAAACTTTTCTACTGTTTTAAAGATGGCTTTTTCTTGATTGAACATTTGCTTAATTAGTGTAACCCTTTTATCATTTGTCAGAACTCTCATAGTGCTGATTCTGACAGCTCTAATGGTTTTGTTTTTTAAGTTTTCTGTAAGAGAACAAGAGCATGAAGCTACCTGGACCACTATTTGACTGTTGTCACTCTCTAAGCTCTCTTAACTTTTTCAAATATTGTCATTTAGTCCTCACAACAACTCTGAGGTAGCTATTATTATCATTCTATTTAAAGATGCTAGGCTATAGCAAAGAGAAGAGATCATATATGTAAAGTTCCCAGCACTGTACAGACAGAGTAATATCTGTCTCTTTCTTACCTATCCATCCACCTTGCACACTTAGATCCATCAAGAATGGACCTATTTTACAATGTAAAAAGCACTAGGTTAGAATTTAAGACATTTAAAGTCTATTCTTATTCTCTGTGACTAGCTCATTCTGTAAATGTAGAAAAATAATTTTCCTGTATAGTTCTCAATCTCCCCATACATAATATAAAAGGTTAAAACTGGATGGTTTCAGAAATCTCTGTCAGCTCTGATATTTTAGAATCCTTAGTAGAAAGAAACTAAGGTTTTCCTCTTTCCCACCCCGGGCTGAGAATATATTTCTGTTGCCTGGGCAAAAAGCAAGTAGTTATTTGCATAGCTAAATTATATTTGTTGAAAATAAAAGATAAAGTAGACAACCCAGGAATCTCCCTCTGCCCAATTCCTACTGCCCCTGGGAGCAGAGGAGTGGCTTATCCTATGGCAACTATTTTGTGAATAAACTCTTCCCTCTTTCTGAATGGGCTTCACCCAGGAAATTGGACCCTCAGACTGACCACTGATGGTATCTCCCTTTTCCCCCTATTCTAAGAATGAATTGGCATCTCCAAATCCTGGAACTTTGCCACTGTTGCCTGCTCCCCAATTTTGTCCATTCCAAGATTCCAGGGAAATCCCTTCATGAAATCCAAGGGACAAGCCTGGCATAGCTAAGCAGGATTAGTGGGACTGAGAACTGAGTATAAAAGCAAGAATATAACCACAATCTTCTCATAAAGGTGGAGAAACAGAAGTGCCTTTAGTACATGGATGGGATTACAGGCTGTTTTTCAATCTGTGTCTATGACACCAGAGGGCAAATGGGATAGTACAAAATGAAACATTTTTGCACATTAAGGGCAATGCAGGCCCCTGCTGTAGATAGAAATACAGAGCCTTTGGCCAGATATGTGTCTTGGGTATCCTTCTCTCTCAACCTCTGCCCCACTTTTCCTCTGCCCTTCTCTGCTGGATAACATGCATATTTATTTACAGTTTCTCATCTTTTGATTTTATGTGGAAAAGAGAGACAGAGAGAAGTAGTGGAAAGAAAGCAGTTTTTGAAACCAAACATCTGGCTTTAAGCTGTGACTTAGTCACTAACTATGTGACCCTTGGCGTATTGCTTAACCTTTTTGAACTTTATTATCCTCATGTGTATAGCAAGTGTGAATGATAAACAATAGGGAAATGGTAAGAAAATTCTGCTACAATCTCTTGAAATTTTCTTCAACCATTAATATCATGATTATGAAAACTATGTATTAACATAGAAAAATGCAATGCAGAATTTTTATAGTGGGGCTTAATAAGGCTGTTATATTTTAACTATGTGTAAGGACTGAAAGACAAAAAAGCTGGGAGAAAATATATCTCTGTGCTAACAGTAGCCATGATGAGGTAAGATATTGGTGTGATTTCCCTTCTATTTTCTCCTTTCTAGTATGTTCTCATCAAAGCACATACAGTATTACTAATATCTATGTCTCAAAGGAATAAAGCATCAGGAAAATTTCCCTAGTTTGGAATTAGGATCGCACTTGTCCTGGAGGTATACGTTGTGTAAATAATAGGAAGAAGAACAAGAAGAATGTTTCTAAAGAAATAAAATGGGCCGGGCGCGGTGGCTCAAGCCTGTAATCCCAGCACTTTGGGAGGCCGAGACGGGCGGATCACGAGGTCAGGAGATCGAGACCATCCTGGCGAACACGGTGAAACCCCGTCTCTACTAAAAAAATACAAAAAACTAGCCGGGCGTGGTGGCGGACGCCTGTAGTCCTAGCTACTCCAGAGGCTGAGACAGGAGAATGGCGTGAACCCTGGAGGCAGAGCTTGCAGTGAGCTGAGATCCGGCCACTGCACTCCAGCTTGGGTGACAGAGCAAGACTCCGTCTCAATAAATAAATAAATAAATAAAATGGTCATTATTATTGCTACCTTATATAACTATTTAGAGGATTCAGTTAGGTAATGAGTGTAAACAAACCAGGTACTTCGTACATAGGACATCTGCCTCTTCTATGATATCCCATTTCTAACTTTTCAGCTCACTTCCACTTGGGTTCCAGATCCTAAAGCAATTGCATCCTTCCCCTTCTGGGAGTCAACCCTTGCAATATCAAGGTCCATGCCCTCAGTAAGATGAGTAGAGTTATGAATAGAAAGAAATCCAGACACTTGCAGAATCTCAGAATTGAGCTCATATACTCCAGTCCTTACACATGTTAATAACCACAGCCTCTTGGTTATCACTGTGCAAGGTGCTTTTACATCCATGCTCTTTTTTTTAAATATTCATTTATTTTTCCCAAAATACCCATTGCACAGACAAGAAAACTGTAATGCAGAGAGGCAACAAGATAACTGAAGTAGCTAGGGGTAGATTCAGGACTCAGACTCTGGCCTCCTGAATAAATTTTATCGTTTTTTCATACACCACAGGCAGGCTGAATCCTGAATTCCCTTTACAATTATTTTGTCAAATGGTTGACTTTCTCATGATAATTAATGACATTATAAATGGAATCCCAGTTCCATAATTATAATCATCATTATCATAATCTGCTTCATAATAATAATGACAGATTACATCCTGTCATTTTATAATACATCACGCACCATGCTTTACAAGAATCTTATGAAACAGGTAGGTAGTTTATTAACACCATTTTACAGATGAGAACATCGAGTTTCACAGCTTGCAAAATTTGCTCAAGTCTATTCATGCAGAATAAAAAGCAGAGCTTAAATTCTAACACAGGGCTATTTATTCTTAAACCTCTGCTTATAATAATGCCACATCACACTGCCATCTGAACAACAGTGACTCTAAGTGATAGTATCCTCTCTATGTTGCTAGCTTGGGAATAAACTGTAATTTGCTTATTCTCTTGGACACTTGCAGGAGCACTTCATTTTTAATTTTGTTTTTAAATTCTTAGCAGTGGATGACAGTGTGCTGGAAAAAATTTAGGAGAACACTGCCAAGATGCTTTGGTAATATACAAAACCTTCTTCTATCCCCATTCGTCCCTCCTTGACATACATTCATCTGAATTATTGAGTATGATTTAAATAGTGGCCCCACATCTTCCCTCTGATTTTCTTTTTACACATATAGGATGTTAACAATTATACCTTCCTCAGAGTGAGTATTAAATGACACTATACTAGGTGGAGGCTGAGAGCGGTTACCTCCCTTGTTCATGTCCTTATCAGTCCTAAGAGGAAGACTGAATATGAAACATGTTGAAGGACCCAAACTTTCCTTGAAGATAGTGGTTTTCAAATATTTAGTGCTTATGACACACTTCCAAAAATGCTAGAGTTTTGAGTGGCACACTTAAAAGACATCAAATATGAATACAAGTACCATAAAAACAAATGCTTAATGAATAAAAGTTTTCAACTTATAATAGCATATGACGTGCTCTCTCTCTCCTCATATATACATACATATATATATATATGTGTGTGTTTGTATGTGTGTATATATATATATGATGTTTGGCACAAGGCAGGCAACTTTTCAGAAAATGACTGAATAAATTAAGTATCCTCAAGGTCTCCAGATAAAACTCTCCCTAAAGCAATACAGATTTGAATTTCAAGGCCCTGGCTACAACAGTTCTGGTAATATTTCTGAACATGGCCAGAGCACAAGGTTCAAGAACTAGATTAATAATTCAGATTGGGTCTCAAGAGAAGAATGAAGTACTGGTGCAAGGAGGATATCAGAAAATCTGAGCCAGATTTGTAAGGACAGTGTTGGAGACTGGTCTAATCTTAAATGCCTCTGACGTTCTATTCAATGGGTCAATTACAGGCACTTCTTTTTTTTTTTTTTTATTTTATTTTTTTTAAAAATTTATTTATTATTATTATACTTTAAGTTGTAGGGTACATGTGCATAACGTGCAGGTTTGT
>NW_020259182.1:0-5331 GCF_003255815.1 Theropithecus gelada | reverse complement strand
CACCCCAATCAGACGTAGATTTGGTCTTTTTACATAATCCCATACTTGTTGCAGGCTTTGTTCATTTCTTTTTCTTCTTTTTTCTTTTGGTTTCTCTTCTCGCTTCATTTCGTTCATTTGATCCTCAATCGCTGATACTCTTTCTTCCAGTTGATTGAGTCGGTTACTGAAGCTTGTGCATTTGTCACGTATTTCTCGTGTCATGGTTTTCATCTCTTTTATTTCGTTTATGACCTTCTCTGCATTAATTACTCTAGCCATCAATTCTTCCACTTTTTGTTCAAGATTTTTAGTTTCTTTGTGCTGCGTACATAATTCCTCCTTTAGCTCTGAGAAGTTTGATGGACTGAAGCCTTCTTCTCTCATCTCGTCAAAGTCATTCTCCGTCCAGCTTTGATCCGTTGCTGGCGATGAGCTGCGCTCCTTTGCCGGGGGAGATGTGCTCTTATTTTTTGAATTTCCAGCTTTTCTGCCCTGCTTTTTCCCCATCTTTGTGGTTTTATCTGCCTCTGGTCTTTGATGATGGTGACGTACTGATGGGGATTTGGTGTAGGTGTCCTTCCTGTTTGATAGTTTTCCTTCTAACAGTCAGGACCCTCAGCTGTGGGTCTGTTGGAGATTGCTTGAGGTCCACTCCAGACCCTGTTTGCCTGGGTATCAGCAGCAGAGGCTGCAGAAGATAGAATATTGCTGAACAGCAAGTGTACCTGTCTGATTCTTGCTTTGGAAGCTTCCTCTCAGGGGGGTACTCCACCCTGTGAGGTGTGGGGTGTCAGACTGCCCCTAGTGGGGGATGTCTCCCAGTTAGGCTACTCAGGGGTCAGGGACCCACTTGAGCAGGCAGTCTGTCCCTTCTCAGATCTCAACCTCCATGTTGGGAGATCCACTGCTGTCTTCAAAGCTGTCAGACAGAGTCGTTTGCGTCTGCAGAGGTTTCTGCTGTGTTTGTTATTGTTTACTGTGCCCTGTCCCCAGAGGTGGAGTCTACAGAGACAGGCAGGTTTCCTTGAGCTGCTGTGAGCTCCACCCAGTTGGAGCTTCCCAGCAGCTTTGTTTACCTACTTAAGCCTCAGCAATGGTGGGCGCCCCTCCCCCAGCCTCGCTGCTGCCTTGCAGGTAGATCACAGACTGCTGTGCTAGCAATGAGGGAGGCTCCGTGGGCGTGGGACCCTCCCGGCCAGGTGTGGGATATAATCTCCTGGTGTGCCCATTAGCTTAAAGCGCAATATTGGGGTGGGAGTTACCCGATTTTCCAGGTGTTGTGTGTCTCAGTTCCCCTGGGTAGGAAAAGGGATTCCCTTCCCCCTTGCGCTTCCCAGGTGAGGCGATGCCTCGCCCTGCTTCAGCTCTCGCTGGTCAGGCTGCAGCAGCTGACCAGCACTGATTGTTCGGTACTCCCTAGTGAGATGAACCCAGTACCTCAGTTGAAAATGCAGAAATCACCGGTCTTTGTCGCTCGCGCTGGGAGTTGGAGACTGGAGCTGTTCCTATTCGGCCGTCTTGCTCCGCCCCCTCAGGCACTCTCTTTAATCATAGATTTGGTTTCTTTACATAATCCCATGTTTAATAGAGGTTTTGTTCATTCCTGCTTATTCTTTTTTCTTGTCTGTCTTATTTCAGAAATCCAGTCTTGAGGTTCTGAGATTCTTTTCTCTGCTTGGCCTATTCTGCTGTTAATACTTGCGATTACATTAAAAAGTTTTTGTATTGTGTTTTTCAGATCTATCAGGTTGGCCGCATTTTTCTCCAGACTGGTTGTTTTTTTCTGTCAGTTCCTGCGATTTTTTCCCTTCCTTGAATTGGGTTGCAACTTACTTTTGTAGCTCAATGAAGTTTATTTCTATCCATATTCTGAATTCTACTTCTGGCATATTAGGCCTCGCTGGAAACGTTATTTGGTCATTTGGATTAAAGAAGTTACACTGGCTTTTGGGGTTTTCAACATTTTTGCACTGATTTAATCTCATCTTTGTGGGCATATCTTTGAGGTTGCCAACCTTTGAATGGTTTTTTTTTCTTTTTTTAAATCCTATTTGATGGTCTTGAGTATTTGATTGTGGTATAAGGTGCATTCAGCCAACTGGCTTTGTTCCTGGGAGTTTTTTTTTTTTGTGGTGGTGGTGGGGAAGCAATGCTCAGCTCACAACTCAGAGGCTGCATACTCTGGGGGACTTGTATTGAGCCCCAACTGTCTTCTCTGGCTCCTTGATATTTGGAGTCTGCCACTCTGTGGGACTAAAGTGCCACCACTAAGAAGAGTGCTAGTGGATATGGGGTTTCTGCCTGTCTTTGGGCATTCACCTCAGTGGCAGGAGCAAAGCAGCTGGAAGGGGAGTGGGGATACCTGCTGGAGACTGTGTGCAATGTTGCACTAAAGGTGGTATTGGCTTGGGGCAGGGTGCTGGCTAGTGAAGATTTTGATGCCTTTTTATGCCCTCCCAAGAAGGAGTGATTGTTTAGAGTCTGGAAGGATACCCTGTTCTCTGTAAAGTGTTAGGAAAAAGGTAGGGGTGGGGCTTTCTGGCTCTCTGCCCACCAAAGCTTCATCTGCAATGGCAGTCGCTGAAGATGGCAGGGGCATACTGCATTCCCATTTGCTGGTGGGGCAAGCAAAGCCAGACCCTCCTTTGCAGACATGTGCCAGCAAAGTAATGTGCGGAACTGCCCTGGTGTCAGGGCTTCCCCTTCAGTGTGGGGAGGAATCATGTGGGTTGGTGCAGTCATATGGGCTGCCTTGCTGGAGCACTTCAGGGATCAGGCATGGCCCACCAGTGCAGATGCTATGGTATGGGCTCTCAGAGTACCTGAGACTGCCCTGTCAGCATCTGTAGCCAGACTGGGCCCCTGGGAGAGGCCAACAGACCAAGGAGTGCTCAGTTGGACCAGGTTCTTCTGAGTTGCAAGACCATCCTGCAGAAATTAGGTCCAACAGTTCCCCTAGGGCTAAAGTCTTTTATTGGAGAAAGTTGAGCCTAGAGAAATGGTCATCACAGGCCACACTTAACTATAGATTCCCTTGTGCCAAACCCTCTGGGCACCACGTGAGCTGATTTTCTGTCCCACCTTTTTGCTTGTCTTCTGGGGGCTGCATCTCAGAGAGATGTAGGTCAGGAATCCCTCAGTGCAATCAGCTCAGGACGGAAGATCTGTGCTTTTGGCCAATTTAGGCATTCATTACCTAAATTGGTGACTCTCAATTACACACCCAGGTGAAATTAAAATTTGTCACTATCCCACATTTACAAAGCCCACCGTTGCAGTACTGAGGCTAATAGGTGAAAACAGTACAAAGATGGAATTTTGACTCTCATATGGGCATTGGGCCACAGGTGCAATTGTGGCTCATTTTTGAAGCCAGCTCACAGGCATAAAATGTGTCTCATTCCTGAACTGAGCCCAAATGAGAGATGCTGACCGTCATACCTAGATTTAAGTCAATATATAAAATTGTGAGTCCATACAAGTGTGTGGGCCTCAGAATAGCTTGCAACTCTCATGCATGCCGCATAACGCCCTCAGATGTTGTAGAGGGCTTCATACAATTGCCTAGCACACAAGTGACATTGTGACTTTCATACACACCAAGCTAACAGCTAAAGGTATCACCTTTAAAGATTAGGAGATTGTGTCATGTCACTGGGCCTAGTACCCAGGTGTTAAAACTTTTCCTTTAATTGTATCCCATGTGTGCATTATGACATATCGTTGGGTCAGAATCACAATAATGTGATTCTTCTGCCTGGGCCCTTCCAACAAGGGATATTATCATATATATCTGAGCCTATCAGCTAGGTGACTGGTCTATTTTTACTGTGCTTTGCCCCCAAGGGACATTGTGACATTGCAGGATGCAGCAACTAGGAAATGTGACTCTCCTCTCCTGCCTAGGTCCTGCCCACAAAAGGAATTGTGGCATACCACTGAGTGCAAAATCTAGGTAATGCAACTCTCCTCTATATTCTGGAGTCTGCCAAAAGAGGGGATTATTACATATTGTTGAGTTCAGCACCTAGGTGGTGTGACTCTCCCCTTTTTCTTCAGCTCCGTCTACAGTGGACATGGTGCCATATTACTTGAGGCTGTAACCAGGTGATGTGACTCTTCTGACATGGCCCTGTCTGCAAAGGAGATCATAATATATCCTGAGCCCAGAATCCAGATGATGAGACTCTCCTGCCTGGTTTCTGCTCACAGGTGAAATTGAGTAGCCTAGAGCACTGTGACCCTTAATGCTTGGCTCATGCAGTCTTCAGAGGAATTTGAAAAATGTCAGGATGTTGGTGGGGGTAGAGAAAGAGCTGGTACAAATGACAAGCTGCATGTGAAATAATTGGAGGCAGGAAGAGAGTGGGACCTGCTTCGAACAGGACACCCACTTCCTTGGTACAGCAGCACAGTCAGGCCAGTTCTCTGATTTGGGCCTTGTGCCAAGGAATTAACAGGCCCACTTCTGCTCCATCCCAGGTGCTGAACTCCTTGGTTCTGGAACTAAATGTGAATTCTGAACTCTGGAATGCCAGTGGGTTTCACATGCCAGTGGAGTGAGGAGGCCCAGGTGGGCCTAAAAATGTGGCTGTTGGTTGGCCTACCACACGTCTGGTTGCTTCTGTGCCTACGCTCACAAGGAAGAGGGATCTTCTTCCTCAAGACAAGACCAGGGAGGTCTCAAGCAAGCCCAGGGAGGTCTGAGGCTTATGGGAGCCAGTGAAAAAAAAAAAGTCATGCCTCAGTCCAGTGCTTTTGTCCCTCCTGGCTTGGGGCTATGGGAGATCAATTTGCTGATCAGAAAAATGGACAATGAAAGCCCCTCATTGACTGGCTGCTCACCCCACTTTTAACAGGCCACTGCACAGTGCTCACCCTGCAACTCCAGGTACAGCCTGGGCTTCAAGATCCTGGGGCATCTCTGGGTTGGGTTCAGGGCCCTGAGAAGGTCCTCTCCCTCAGGGACCCCCCATGCCTACCCTTTTGTGCCCACCTGACAGCTCAGCATGTCTGCTGTATGACACCCTTATTGCCTGCTCTTGCCAAGTCCATGTCTCCCTGGGGTGGCTAGGGGCACACGCTCCCTGAAGCCCAGGTGGCCTGTCCATCCTTCCTCCAATGCACAGCCTCAGGCAGGTGCAGGTGCCCCCCAGGTTTCCTCCTAAAATGTGATCTCAGGGGGTCGTAGCAGCACATTCTGCTCTAACTTCTTGACTAGTTAATAAGTCACTAAATGTGCGAAGATGGGTGTGGACCTTGACACTCTTGATCGCCTTCCTCTAGTGGGGCTGCATTGGGGGTTGCCATCCTAAATTGTCTGTGGAAAAAGCTAGCAGGTGAGGCAGG
>NW_020259181.1:0-5333 GCF_003255815.1 Theropithecus gelada | reverse complement strand
CCGTCCCCATCTACCCCTGGCTCACTGTATAACACCAACCTACAAATACCTGGGGGAGAGGGGTTTTGTTGTAGATCCTGAGGCCTCTCCCCAGGGTAGGGCTGGCAAGATCCATTATGTCCCTATCCCACTGGTCTTCACACCTGCCCAGGCACCCTCCCAGGAGAGATCAGGGGCTTGGAGTGGCCCAGATGCCAGAAAGTCTCACAACCCAGATGAGGTGGTTGCTCCTCAAGGTCAGAGCTCAGAAACTGCCCAGCTAAGCCCCTCAGCCTCAAAGTGAGGAAACTCCTGCAGGGGGAATGGGGCATTCCCTGACTCCCCTGCAAGGGGAATGGGGTGCTCCCTGACTCCCCTGCAAGGGGAATGGGGTACTCCCTGTCTCCCAGGCAGGTGGGTTGCTGTGACCACGTGGGTGCTTTTACCTAGCCTAGTTCTGTGTCTGGGTGGGGGGAAAGCTCAACAAAGGGGAGTGAAACCCCTAAACCCCCTGGCTTGTGGGATCCTCCCCAGGTTGTTTTTACCCGGAAACTGAGTGGTTCAATCATCCCCTTACCACTCTGAGCATCGGTTTATTCAGGACCAAGAATGTTCCTTCAAGTCAGCTGTGAAATCAGCTCTTGAAACCAGGCATCTTGTCTACCACGCCTCACCTGGACTCCACCCCAGCCCTAGGGTGGCCGGCACCTGGCCATCCAGGGTACCAGGCTTGTTGCCACCTCCACACTCGCCTTGCCCTTCCCAGACCCACAAGGAGCACCTAGGCCAGGCCTTTACTCCCCGACCCCGAGGCTACNGGGTCAGGGTGGTACCCACCTCCCAGCATAGCTTTTTCTGAGTCCACAGGGGACCCGGCCTGGAGTTGGAGCTTCACGGTTCAGGTGCAAACACAGTGGAAGCCCCACCCTGAGGCTTCCCATGTTTTCCTTTCAAGGACCCTTCTAGGCCATTCTTACTTCACAGGCTCTTCTTTCCATTTCCGTGGTGATGTAGAAATTGCCTGCCTTGACTGTGCCTGTACTAGGCCTGCAGCTCTAGGCCGGAACAAAACAGACGTGGCTCCTGCCGTTGGGGTTTACAGTCTGGTTGGGATCCATGGCCTGCCTTCTCCTTGCCATGAGTCTGGGCAAGTCACTTAACTTCAATGAACCTTAGGTTAATCAATCATCTGGGAAAGGGGGAGTGGCACACACCCCTCAGGGTTATTGTGACAACCAGAGGAGAATAAAGAATCTTGCTACAGGCCAGGTGGGTGCCAGTGGCTCACACCTGGAATCTCAGCACTTTGGAAGGCCAAGATGGGAGGACTGCTTGAGGCCAGGAGTTCAAGACCAGCTTGGGCAACATAGCGAGACCCTATCTCTACCAAAAAAAAAAAAAAGTTAAAACATTAGTCATGCTTGGTGGTGCACACTTGTAGTCCCTGCTGCTTGGGAGTCTGAGTCAGGAAGATAGCTTCAGCCCAGGAGTTCAAGGCTGCCGTGAGCTACGATCATGCCACTACACTCCAGCTTTGTTTTGTTTTGTTTTGAGATGGGGTCTTTCCGTGTTGCCCAGGTTGGTCTCAAACTCCCGGACTTGAGCAGTCCTCCCACTTTGGCCTCCCAAAGTGCTGGGAATGCAGGTGTGAGCCCCCATTTCTTTTTTGCAACCTCGCCTTTTGTTTTTCCTCTCCTACTGTTGATGATCACTTGTGCTGAGTATCTCTCCCTCTCACTTCATCTGCTGCTGTCCCGCTGCTCACCCTTCCTGCCAGTCCCTACTGGCACACAGCACCGCACTTGCCCCTATAGGAGTGCGGCAGCCACTGCCAGCCATCTTCCCCAACATCCATTTCTCCCTTTTCCCATGCGTGATTGCCTCTGGGAATAAAAGACCACATTTCCCAGGCTCCCTGATAGTGGGCATGGCCATGTGACTAACTGCTGGTCAATGGGCACAGTTTGGGATTTGCAGGAAGGCTGGTTAAATGCAACTGATTCAGGATAACAGGAAGACCCTTTTTGCCCTTCTGTCTTATCCCCTTTCCTGGAACTTGGAAGCAATGTATGGAATTCTGCAGGCATCTCGTCTGAGCCATTAGAACAGAGTTACTTTCTTAGACACTAGTGTGAATGGCACTCCCTGTGCAGCACCATGGCGGGAGGCAGGAGAGAGCCGTCTAAGTTTTTCAACTCCCTAGCCCTATGGTTCCAAACCTGGCCAAACACCAAAACCACAGAGATGCTTTAAAATAAAAAATATTCCTCTATAATGGAATATTTAGGAAAATAAAAAGTAAATAAATAAAATAAAATAAAAAATGATTGCTGGCCCTAACCCTAGACCTGAAACTGATGATCCAAGTTGGGACCCATGAAAGTGTAGTTTTTTTGTTTAGTTGGTTGGTTCGTTGGTTGGTTTTTTTGAGACAGAATCCTGCTCTGTTGCCCAGGCTGGAGTCTAGTGGCACGATCTCAGCTCACTGCAAACCCAAACTCCACCTCCCAGGTTCAAGTGATTCTCCTGCCTTAGCCTCCCGAATAGCTGGGATTACAGTTGCACGCCACCACACCCAGCTAATTTTCTATATTTTTAGTGGAGACGGGGTTTCACCATGTTGGGCAGGCTGGTCTCGAACTCCTAACCTCAGGTGATCTGCCTGCTTCGGCCTCCCAAATTGCTGGGATTACAGGCATGAGCCACCATGCCCAGCCCCAAAACTGTAGTTTTTAAAAGCTGTCCCATGGCCAGGTTTGGAAACAGCTCTGAGGGGGTTACCAGGAACCGAAAGTGACATCAAACTGTGCAGATGACACAGGCAAAGACAGGGAGCTGTACAGTGGAAGAAGGGATGCAGGGGTCACTGTCATCCCAGTGATGTCTGGGGAAACAGACATAACAACCTCTAAGGGCCTGGGCTTCCCTGACCCTGTAGGTGGAGGAGCCAGGGACTGAGGAAGGGATGAAGCCTCCCCCTAGTCTTCCCTGTCCCACCTGATGAACTTGTCGAAGACCGCGGCGCAGTCCTGTGGCTCCTGCAGCACCGCCTCACTCTGGTTACTCAGCAGCTCCCGGAACAGCTCGCTGTGCAGTCCCAGCAGCAGGCGGTGGGCGTGGAAGACCCGGACCTCGTCGGTGCCCACAGCCTGCACCCGCAGAACCACGTCACTGGCGTTGCCCTGTCGCAGCAGCTCCTGCAAGCGCTGGAGCACCGCCTGGGAGTGGTTGATGGAGGTGCCAGCTGCCTCCCCGCCAACATCGGCTCTCTGGGCTGCAGCAGGAAGGAGCACAGCACAGCCTGAGAGGGCGTCCGGTCCCAGGACCTCAGTCGGGGGTGGAGAGCGACCAGCTGGAGACATATGCATGGGTGTGAGCAGAGGGCAAGATGGGCCTAGGCAGACTGTGTGTGCACACCTGTTTGTGCCCACAAGGCACGTGGATGCATCTGTGACACACAAACACATCTTGGGTGGGAAGGTCATGCCGGTGCAAACCCCAAGAGGATGCTCTTGGACGGGGGCACATTCAGGCAGGGAGAGGTTGTGCTCAGGTTTGGGACAACATGCCCAGAACTCACTTTCGTGCTGCCAGCTCCCCAGGCAAGCGTTGAGGAAACTCATGGTCCCACCCTTCTCACCTCCTAAAGAATTGTCCATTTAACCCCTTGGAGCAGTAGTCAGAAGTGGTACCTTCACTAACAAATATTTACTGAGCACTTACTATATGCTAAACATTCTCCTAAGAGCTTGGGATATGGCAGTGGACAAAGCAAGCCAAGTTCTTACGCTCATAAAAGCACAAACTGACATATCAGACAGGTAAGACGCACACAAATAAGCACTCCAGTTTGTAAGGAGCCAGTCAGGGAACCAGTGCCAAGGCGGGATCCAGCCCTGCAAAGGCCCTTGAAGGGAATAGGCCTGGGGTACTGGGAGCAGAGAGAGTGTTAGGGAGGCCAGAGCAGTGGCAGGAGAGAGGGTGTGCGACGAGGCTGCAGGTGTGGAAGGGAAGCTGTTTTCCAGGCCCAGCCCTTCCCTCTTGGGTCCTGATCTCTGAGACAGAAGCCCATTTTCTGTGGGTGGCTAGCAGGGGATAGGAGAAAGTGCAAAGGGCCAGCTGGTGCTGGAACAGAACTTCCTGGGTAATGAGCATTGAGGCCGGCTAGGCCGGGCCTTTTCTCATGCTCCAGGGATGAGAATGACAGTCAGATGGGGATGTGCACTCAGTTACAGAAACTGTCAGCAGCTCTCCCAAGCTGAGAACAGCAAGGGGAGCCTTGCAGAGGGAGGCGGGCAGGGGCCTGATAGCAGCAGATGGGCCCCGGCCACATGCGCACGCAGGCACAGCACATGCAGGCCCGTGGTGCACACAGGAGAGAAGGCTCACACAGGAGCAGAGCATCTGTGCATGAGAGAGGGAGGCCAAGGGAGAAAGGGAGGGTGAGAGAGAAGCGGGTAGTGCATTTCCCAGCCCTGCCTCCCCCAGCTGTCACTTTGAAGGACCTGAATGCTGATGGCGTCCCCATTCAGCCTCTGCCCAGGACAATGGGCAATGGAGGGTCCTCTTGTCCTTAAGACCCCTGCCCGTCTGCCCGCCTGGCCCCTCCTTCCTTCAGAGAGATGAGTCCGTGGAGCTGTCCAGTCCACCCCGTGCTCTCCCCAGCAGCTGGACACAGCCCCCTCCCGGCCGGCTGCATGCAGCCCAGGCTGGGACGTCCTGCTGCTCCACCCTGCCCCGCACCTGGCCCACTGCCCACTCACCTGCACGTGTGACCAGGCCCACCAAGGTCAGCATGGCCCAGAAGCTGCCCCAGGACCCAGGCTTGGAGTAGCCTCTCGTAGGCATCTTTGTGCTCAGCCCCCAAGTCCACTGGAGGGACGGTGAAGCCCAGACCACTCTGCTCACATCCCTCTTCCTTATATAGGATCCAGCACAAGGGGACGGCACCCCTCTTCCTGCCTGGCCTCCCTCCCCCACTCAGCCTCCTCCATGGATTGGTGGAAACTGGCCCCAGCTGTTGCCCAGGCAACCACTTAAGCCAGAGAGCGGCAGCCCTGGGGGCTATTGTGCTGCCTGTGGGCCCCCAAGGGGAACAGATCCAGAACCCTCCTCCCCCAATCTCCTTACCACCCAGCAGGGCTAGCCATGCCTCTCCCTGGAAAGTTTCAGGCTCTCTGGAGAATAGGCGAGGGGCTCCAGGACCACTGGCAGCCATTGGCCTCCCCCAACCCCAGGCCTCAGCCCTGGCACGGAGCGCACTTGGCAGCGTCGTGGCTGGAGCGCCATGGTGAGCCGGCTGCAAAGGAAGGGCCTGGAAGAGGAGAGGAGAGGCGGCTGAGGCTCCCACCCCT
>NW_020259180.1:0-5333 GCF_003255815.1 Theropithecus gelada | reverse complement strand
AGACGCTAAGCTCCATGGAGGCCAGGAGTATACTATGTTCATTATTGTGTCCTCCATGCCAAGTTAAGTTCCTAGAACACTGTACACTCTCAATAATTTGCTGTTAGATGAATGACTGAGTCTATATTTCTTAGTATGAAAGATGTTTGAAATACGCAATTAAGAGAAAGAGCAGATTATAAAACAGCATGCATGCTGTACTACACACTGCTAATTCCCTCCTCTCTGGATCTTCTTTGGGGGACCACATGTGCACTCTCAGTCAGTAAATCATGATTGATCCAAAGTCAGTCATGACAGTGCTATTCTCTGCTGCTAGGGATGGTCAGGAGATCAGGTTCTGGCCAATCTAAACACAGATTTCCAGACGTAAAGAAAAATCCTCTGGGGGGTCACCTCTGAAGTTCTTGCTTTCCTAATACAAATGCAGAAGTGACTGCTTTTGCTGGCCTTGAAAACACATGTGGTGGTTGGAGCTGCAGTAGCCATCTTACAGCCGTGAGCAAAATTCCAGTAGACTCACAAAGATGCCGGGCCTAACGTGGTTGAACCTGTGAACCACAGCCGGGAACCACAGATACTCTAACTATGGAAGAAAAATGAACCTGCATTTGTTTAGGTGATTGAACTTTCAGATTAATACACTCCCAATACATACGAAGGATGGTCCCAAATATACCTGTATGTGCAATTATGAATAAAAATAATTAAAGTGATGATCTCTGGGTGGTAGGATTCTCCTTTTTTTTATTTTATAAAGTTTTCCCAAAGGGCGTGTAAATAATAATCAGACAAATATTTCTGTACATTCACAAAATAAACAATGGTACTAATTTTATTTTTTAAAAATAAAATGTTGGGCCCCCAGAAGGTAATTCACTACCATATGATAAGTTAATTAGCCACAATGGAGATGAACACTTGTGGGTACCCTGGAGGACGGGTGCGGCAGCAGTGACAGGTCCCCTCCAGAACAGTATGTGGTTCCAAACTCCTGAGGGAGGTGGGGCAGACCCCAGGGAAGTAGATGAGAACCTGAGTGAGGCTCTACGGGGAGAGAGGATGTTCCTCAGCCCTCACAAGGACATGTCAGTTTCACCGGAGATTAGGCCCCGGCCTTGGCTGGGCAGCCTGCCAGGCAGGTTCTCAGCAGCATGGGGTGATAACAGGAGGAGGGGAAGCCTGGCAAGCTGGGGCAGCTCTGGGGTCTTCAGGTGGGGCTGTCTCAGTCAGCACGTGTGTTGGCTGTAAACACAGATTTCCAGCAAGCAGAGTGTTGCAATCTCTCCCACCACAAACCTGGACCATCAGAGATGTTTCCATAGCAGCACCCATGCCAGTGACGAATCTGGACGTGATCTCTGATCCCCTCTCCCACTTTTCCTTTTCTCTTAGAATGGGACAGACCAGCCTGGAGCAGCTAGTGTCCTATAGTGACTCCAGTTTGCTGCTCTCTTCCTTTCCTTCTTCCTCCTGCCCTCAGTCTCCTCTGCCTCCTTCACCTTCTACATCTGGAAGCTCAAGTCACCTGCCTGAGCCTGGGCTTCTCATGTAAATCACAGAGTGCCAGTCAATGCCTCCCTTCCTCTTCCCAGGGAGCAACTTCAATCTTCCCTGCCTGCCATGGGGAGCCAGACCCTACCCCTTATCACTTGTGGGACCATCCACAGCCCATTTCCTCACCCCTGCAATGGGACAGCAGTCCTGCCTGCCCACCTGGCAGTGCTAATTCCAGGCCTGGGGCCCTCCTGGGAAAATCACCAGTGTGGGTGATATGGTGGGTGTTTGTGTGTGTGGAGGGGTGGGGCTGCCATCTGGGCATTTACAGACCCTGTCCTTCCTCTCTCTCCATGTTTGTCACATGTCAGGAATCCCTCTCCTTTGTGCCACGAAACATAAGCCATTTTCAGATCCATCATCTCATTGAGCCTTGCGTCTCCTTGGTGAAGTTGGAATTATTGTCACCATTTTACTGATGAGTAAACTGAGGCTCAGAAAGGGGCAAGTCATTCCCCAGGGTTCCACTGCTGATTTTTAGCCAACCTGGGATTAGGATGTGTGTTCTGGATTCCTGCTGGGGTTCTGGCCCATATGCAGCCAAGGCCTATCTTTCTGCTCCCACAAGGCCCCTTTTCCATTCCATTCACAAGGCTCTCCATGACAGCCACTGTCACCACCACCCAGAGCCTGTGCTCACTGTCACACCACCCCTCACTGCCCCATGCGGCTGGGCTGGAACCCACCATGTCCATCAGATGGATTTTCCTAAATGGAGGTTGGACTCCAAATCCACACCCCCAAGACCTACACAAATTGCACTACAGGGGGCCTCAACTGTGGGCATTTCTGGTCTAGAGAGAGAGATGGTCCCGTAGAAATGTCAATATCATTTGGCAAAGAGGAGAGTGGAAACACAGGAGAAAGATCAGGGAGTGACATCAGGAGGAGGTGGCCCTTGAGTTGGGTCTTGAGGGTTGTGTCAGTGTTACGAGGCAAGGAACGCTGGGAAGGGCATTCCAGGAGGAAAGAGCAGCATTCTCCAAGGCTCAGACTGGTCTGGTGGCTGCAGGGTAGAGCTGGGTGACCTGGACACCTCGAGACGGTGCTCCCTTTACAGGAGAAAATCTGCAGTTCCCATATTTGGGGCAGTCTCAGAATCCCCCAGAGATCTTGTGAAATTCCCGGGTCCAGTTAATCTGCACTTCTCACAGTCAGGGGCTGCGACCTCACCCCACAGTTCTCATACAGGTGATCCCTGGATTACTCTTGAAGAAATACAAACAGGACTGAGGAGGTTTTGGCCCAAGCACTGTGCAGGGTTGGGATAGGGATAGATGTGGAATGGGCCAGAGGAACAGTGGTCAGAGCTGTACCCTCCTGGGCCACCCTATCTAAAATGTGGCCCTACAGTTTCCCTTCCCCACTGACACATTCTATCCTCCTTCACTTTTCCTTTTTCCCTGGTGCTCTTTTTTATTTTATTATTTATTTTAAATACAGGATCTCACTATGTTGCCCAGACTGGTCTTGAGGTCCTGACCTCAACTATCCTCCCATCTCAGCCTCCCAAAACCCTAGGATTACAGGCATGAAGCACTATGCTCACATCACCAACTCACATGGTGAACGTTTGATGAGTTCATTTATTACCTGTTTCACTCTACTAGCGTGAGGGCTACATGAGGAAAGGGACTTCGTCTGTCTCATTCACGGCTGTAGCCAAGTGTCTACAATGTGTAAGGTCATGGAAGGAGTTTTTTCCGTTTTGGTTTGTAATTTAAATTTTGGGAAGCAGAAGATATCTGAGTAGATTCAGTGACTTACAGGAAAAGGGAGAGCAGCCTTGGTGTGCACAAGAGTGACAAGGAGACCAAGACAGAGAGATGCCAGAGGAGAGTTCCTGGAAGAGGCTGGGGGAAAGGCGGGGCAACTGGGGAGGGTCCCTCTGGATGTCAGTTCCTTTGAAGCTGGCAGGGAGGGAGGAGGTGCACAGGTGGAGAGGGCTGCCTGAAGAAGACCTGCTTGACTTCCATATTCTTCATGAAGTGACAGGTGAGGGGCTTCCTGGGAGAGAGGGCAGGGGAGGAGTGAGTGATGGTGGGCCTGGAGCAGTGCCCCAGGGAGAAGGGGTGAATGCATTACTGAGGCTGGACCCTGGTCATGATGCTTGCCTTGGCCTCGAGATTCATTAAGAACCAGCTTCCTCCAGTGAACCGAGATCACGCCACTGCCCTCCAGCCTGGGGACAGAGTGAGACTCCGTCTAAATAAAAAAAAACAAAAACCTAAAACAAATAACAACAACAAAAAAACAGCCTCCAGGTCCCAATGTGCCCAGCGGGACCATATGCTGCTTCCTGGATGTGCCACCATTACAACTGGAACACAAGTCCCGAGTCACCTCTTCCAGAAAGCCTGCCTGGATTCAGTGCCCATCTGACTGGGTTCCTGCAGCACCTGGTCTGCCCCTACTATGTGACTTGCCTCTGCCTGCCTCTTATCACAGGTGCCTGTGTTTTTACCTGCTTCAGTGCGGGCTGTCCAGGGCCGGGCCAGGCCGATCCATTCTAGGGCTAGAGCAGGTGCCAGCAATGGCTGGGCTCTGTCAGGCCTGGGCAACAGGCAGGCCAAGTTCTCACGCTGGGCACTGGATGCCTTTTGTGGGCCCAACTGGGCATGACCACTGCTTCTGAGTGGCCAGAAACTTCCTGGGAGAGACCTGGTTCTCTTGGGCTGACCCTTGCTCCCCAGGTACTTCCTCCCTCCCTCCCTTGCTGAAACCCTTTTGCATGTACTCAAAATCCTGCTCCAGCACCCGCAGTCCCCTGGTTTTCAGCAGCCTCAGGGAACTCTTCCTTTTCCTCCTTGCTGTGAGTAAGAGGCCCGATCCCCTGAGAACACTGCTGCCTTGCTGTCCTCTGCTGCAGCCCGTCCCTGGATCTGAGCAGGGTAGGTCCTCCTTGCTTCTCATTGCCTCCCTCTTTCAGCTCATCACCCTTCTCTTCCACATAAAGACAGTCATGTGCCACAAAAAAAATGTTTCAGTCAACCCAGACCACATGTGCAATGGTGGACCCATGAAACTATAATGGAACCGAAAGACGCCTACTGCCTAGCCTAGTGACATAACAATTATAACATTATGGCACAGTTAGTTAAAAAAAAAATTATTATAAAAGATTTATAATTCTATAGGAAAAGAAGGCTAAGAAGAAATGCACTCAAGCCATGAGCTGTAGCCCCACCTCCCCGACTTCAGGACAGAAAGCTCTGGGCTCCAGCCCTTATATTCCTGGGCCTCCAGGGCTCCCTGGACTTTAGGAAACAGCTAGTGAAGGAGTCCAAGTCCACTTTGACTCAGAGCTGTGTGATGTCAACAAGGTGCTTCCCCTCTGTGGTCCTCAGTGTCTTTGTCTATTCACAAGAGATGATGGTTCCAGCTCAGCAGTCTCCAAGGGGCTGGGGCAAATGGGACAGGGAGGGTGACAATGCTTTGTGGACAGAGAGGAGGAATTCTGAGTGACTACTGGAAGGCGCTATGTTTCTTTCACAATATCAAACATGAGAGAAATGCAGAAAACAGACATCAAGACTGCCTTGTAATTCCATTTGGGGTCTAGAGGTTAGATTTTGTTTTGTCTAAGCAGAGGCAAACATTATATATAGATATGTAACCAGTTAATTGATGTGGGATTATAACATGTGTTTAAAAGTTATTGATGTGGGACATCTTTGCATATCAATAAATAAGCATTTATTTTATTTGTTTTAATAGCTGTGAAATATTCCACTGTATGAAGAGACTGAAATCTCTCCTTCCATTGTGGATATTTG
>NW_020259179.1:0-5338 GCF_003255815.1 Theropithecus gelada | reverse complement strand
GAGCCCTGCCGCCGCCCGGTGTGCTGCGACCCCTGCTCCCTGCAGGAAGGCTGCTGCCGCCCCATCACCTGCTGCCCCACGTCGTGCACGGCTGTGGTCTGCAGGCCCTGCTGCTGGGCCACCACCTGCTGCCAGCCTGTGTCTGTGCAGTCCCCCTGCTGCCGGCCCCCCCTGCGGCCAGCCGACGCCTTGCAGCACCACCTGCAGGACCTTCTCCTGCTGAGACCCCACCTCTCCCCTCAACGCACAAAACATTCCCAGGTGCACAGAATCATGCGCAGACTCTTCCACCCCTTCTGGATCAGATGAGAGACCCCACCTTTGCAGCCTAGCTGATCCACAAGCACGAATTCAACAATAACATCCTGTTTCCCCACATAATTATGTAGCTAATCCTGGCCCTCTCTGACAATCTTGAGAAAAATTCCAGCTTTCATCATTTGAATTCTTGGCTTAAAAAAAAAAAAAAAACGAGTAAATGCAAATCAAAGCTCCTCTTGAATAGAACTCTGTCCCACTGACTCATCACCCTTTTTTGTATTATTTCAAGGTTCTCAGATGAGATTTTTTTTCTTCCAGGATAATACTATTTGTATGCTGTATTTTTGCCTGTAAAAATAAAATAAAATTTTATTTCTGGGGAAGTAAACACATTTCTTTTTATTTATTGTTTATCACTCTTCAAAAGCTCATATTTAGCTTACATTAGAGCATACAGAATCAGAAGAACGAAAGGAAGGATTTTCTAAGGGCCATTTTTGAGCTTTAGAATAGGAACAACTCAGGTGGAAGGTCTATAATTTTAATAGCATGTCAAAATAAATCTGATCATCTCAAGTGATTCACCTTCATATTTCTAGTCGCAGGTTTTATGGTGATGCTGAGGAAATGGTGAGACTACAGTAGGTCTCTGTAAACATAAACTTGACTTATGAATAATTCACACACATGATAAGGGGGAGGAAGTCTAAGTTAAGTTACAGCCCCATTTGTTCACCAATGTAGAAAACTGTGCAGTAATTGATGTCAAAGAGGACCTGGGAATCCCTAGCCACTGAACATCCCATGCTGGAGGAACCACTATCCCAAATTCTCCATGGTTCCCATCAGCACCATCACGGCCAGTTCTACTTCCAGTGGAGTGGCTGCTGCTGAGAAGGCAGGGAGAAGTGAAGCCTTGGTTGTCATCATCCTGGTTTTGAGCTCCACATTCATCTTACCATTTAAACAACACCAATGCAGTTGAAATGCTGATAACATTAATCCATACTGCATATATTGTTGATATTGTTAAATACTTGTAGGTTGGTAAGGAAGGCTAACCACTATCATTTTGCTGAGAAATATGTTTTTAGTTCCTAGCATCTGATAGAAAAGAGGTTTCTTTGATTGTTCGGCATGTATTCCTGGGCATATCTACCTGCCCATTGAGAAAAGTGAGGCAAGGGAAGCTTTGTGAGGGCAGAGGTCTTCATTTTTTTAAATTTAAATTTATTTTAAGTTCAGGGATACATGTGCAGGTTTGTTATATAGGTAAATTGTGTGTCACAGGGTTTTGGTATACAGATTATTTCATCACCCAGGTAATAAGCATAGTAACAGATGGCCAGGTGCAGTGGCTTATGCCTGTAATCCCAGCACTTTGGGAGGCTGAGGTGGGTAGGTCACTTGAGGCCAGGAATTCAAGACCAGCCTGGCCAACATGGCGAAACCCTGTCTCTACTAAATATACAAAAATTAGCTGGGCATGGTGGCATGCGCCTGTAATCCAAGCTACTCAGGAGGCTGAGTCAGGAGAATCACTTGAACCTGGGAGGCAGAGGCTTCGGTGAGCCAAGATTGCACCACTGCACTCCTGCCTGGGTGACAGAGTGAGACTCCGTTTCAAAAAATTAATTAATTAATTAAATTAAACAAAAGCATAGTAACAGACAGGTGGTTTTTTCATCCTCACCCTATTCCCACCATCCGCCCTCAAGTAGGCCTCAGTATCTGTTGTTCCCTTCTTTGTGTCCATATGTATTCAATGTTTAGATACCACTTATAAGTGAGAACATGTGGTATTTGGTTTTCTGTATCTGCGTTAGTTCGCTTAGGATAATGGCCTCCAGCCTCATCCACATTGTTACAAAGGACATAATTTCCTTTTTTTATGGCTGTGTACTATTCTGTGATGTATGTGTACCATATTTTCTTTATCCAGTCCACCCTTAATGGGTATTTAGGTTGATTCCATATTTTTGCTACTTTGAACAGACGTATGCATGTATTGTCTTTATGGTAGAATGACTTCTATTCCTCTGGGTCCATACCCAATAATGGGATTGCTGGGTTGGATGGCAATTCTGTTTTAAATACTTTCAGAAATTGCCAAACTGCTTGCCACAATGGCTGAGCTAATTTACATTGAGGGCCAGGATCTTGACTAACTTTGTTCACTACTAGATTCCCACTGACCTGCACAATATTTGGCACATTGAGTATAACAAAAAATGATGTGTTGAATGATGAATGAATAAGTTCTAAGGGGATTGGTTAGAAGAGAGAAAAACATCATCATTCCATCCCAGCTCTCAATTCATCATGCTGGATGTGCATATTCTTAAAATAAAACAATAAACCAATCATGAAGAAAGATCTTTTTTCTGGAAATATGGTAAAAGTTTCTCAACAAGAAGACTGTTATATTCAAAACCTTTACATTTTCAGTATGTGCACAATGGAGTTTTATCTTTGTTAACCGTTTGGTAATTAACCAATGGATAGGCTCGTAAGTCTAATTTCTTTCTATATATTCTTTTTTTTTTTTCTTTTTTTTTTTTTTTTTTGGAGACGGAGTCTTGCTCTGTTGCCCAGGTTGGAGTACAGTGGCACAATCTCCACTCACTGCAAGCTCCGCTTCCCGGGTTCACACCATTCTTCTGCCTCAGCCTTGCGAGTAGTTGGGACTACAGGTGCCCGCCATCATGCCCAGCTAATTTTTTGTATTTTTAGTAGAGATGGGGTTTCACCATGTTAACCAGGATGGTCTCGATCTCCTGACCTCGTGATGCGCCCGCCACAGCCTCCCAAAGTGCTGGGATTACAGGCGTGAGCCACCATGCCCAGCCTCTTTGTATATAATCTTGATCAGTGTTTTCAAAATTTGCTAAGTACATCTGTTTTTCTCCTCTCAGAGTTTTTCTTTTTAGCCTTCTAGAGACCTCCTTATTTAAAAGTGTTTTCTCAAATGGAGAATGCCTTGTTTCCCCCTAAAGTTATCGCTATTATTGAATCTCGTTTATTTCCACAGTCACCCCATTCTCTGGTTGGCCAAAGTGGCTGGTACAGATCTGGGTAAGCCTGTAAGAAACCATGCAAGAAGTGTGATCAATAAGAAGGCCTACACTTGAACCTTCAACTTCAGATCTATTAGATTGGTGCAAAAGTAATTGCAGCTTTTGCCGTTGAAAGTAATGCCAAAAACCACAATTACTTTTTGCACCAACCTAATAGAACAGACTTAGTTGTAAAGGAAAAGGTCAGGACCAAGCAAATTAAGAGGCAAAAACTAAAATGTGATTGAGTGACATAATTTGCCTACAAGTCATGACAATTTGAAACAATTAAAAATGACAATTGGTTCCATAAGCAGAAATGAGCCCCAGCATAGCACACAGGGAGATGTTGAAGACACTGAGGTATGGGCCGGATGAGGCCTGAGAACACATTCAACTGGGATCACTACTGAAGGGTTTTATTATACTGAAAGACTGCAGCCTTCATCTACATAGACTTGTTTGACTTCCTCATCATTTTGGTGGCTTTGTTCACAATACCCCATGATCATTCAATTATGCCCAACTATGACACTATCTCCTTAGGGTATGTTTTGACATTTTCAGAAGGCTGAATAGAAGGTAATTCTTCCCATTCCTGAGGCTATTGGTAAGACATAGAGTCCTTTCAGCTGACTCTAAAAAAATTAGCCATATCACAAATAACAACTGTTTTCAAAGTAAATACATTGTAAAAGTTCCTAAATAAAATAGACATTCCTTAATATCTGGGAATGTGGTACCTACAATCCATTCTTTAGCTACAGTGAGTTCTTCAGCTTTTTGGGCTGACAAATAATATTCCCACAGATATTTCTGGAGTGAGTATTGGCTCCAACACTTACTAGGTACATGACCTTGGGTAAGTCACTTATCTGGTTCCTCATGTGTGAAATGAGAAATAAACAGTATCTACATCCTAAGAACGTTATGAAGATTAGATTAATACATGTATTTTTTAATATGCTGCTTGGAACATAGTTAGAACTTAATGATACTGGCTATCATGAAGATTACAGTGAAATTTACCTTGGTCTGGAAATATACAACCATAGAAATCAATGAACGTATCTCTAAGACAAAAACCACTGGATGATGGAAACATACTAAAATGCATTCTTGTACCTCCAAAAAGAGGACTGGAAAATTCTTCTTTTACTGAGAAATCCTGACTTTTAAACTATCCCTGTAGTATTATCCTCAACTTGTTTTGCCCAGGAAGCTTAGCAGTGGCAAAGAATGCTAACAACTTGAGGTGTACTTCACTTCAACTGCTAGCAAGTAACCCTCAGAGCATGCAGAGCATGACAGCTGCTTTGTGCTATCAAAACAGCAACTGGCAAAAGCATCATTGAATTATAATGATAATTGGAGACTTTGAAGTTAGGGTCATTAAATTCATATTTGAACCATAAATAGCAAAATATAATGGGTCTACACTAAATAAGGAAAACAAATAGACATTTATGTGTACCTGAGTATCTAAACAATGTCTAGAAAACTTACTAATCTGCAGGTGTTATTTCAGGAAGAATAAGTGAAAACAAGGAAATGACCTCGTGTCCTGGGGGTCATCAGCTCCCAGCCAGGGTATATAAAGGGCCCGGAGCGGGAGGAGGACATTCACACCTGAGAACACCCAGCTCCTCTCAACAGCCCACCCCACACCAGCCTCAGGCACCACCATGACCGGCTCCTGCTGCGGCTCTACCTTCTCCTCCCTGAGCTACGGAGGAGGCTGCTGCCAGCCCTGCTGCTACCGCGACCCCTGCTGTTGCCGCCCCGTGACCTACCAGACCACCGTGTGCCGCCCCGTGACCTGCGTGCCCCGCTGCACGCGCCCCATCTGCGAGCCCTGCCGCCGCCCGGTGTGCTGCGACCCCTGCTCCCTGCAGGAAGGCTGCTGCCGCCCCATCACCTGCTGCCCCACGTCGTGCACGGCTGTGGTCTGCAGGCCCTGCTGCTGGGCCACCACCTGCTGCCAGCCTGTGTCTGTGCAGTCCCCCTGCTGCCGGCCCCCC
>NW_020259178.1:0-5339 GCF_003255815.1 Theropithecus gelada | reverse complement strand
AAGTTTCTCAGAAAGCTTCTTTCTCTTTGTTAGCGGAGGATATTTCCATTGGCCCTATAGTCTTCAAAGAGATACGAAATATATGTTCTCAGATTCCACAGAAATAAGGCTAGCAAAGAGATCCACGAAATACAGATGTAACTCTGTGAGATGAATTAACAGAACACTAAGCAGTTTCTCAGAAAGCTTCTTTCCAGATTTCATCTGAGGATATTTTCTTTTTCACCATAGCCCTCTATGGGCCTCCAAATATCACTTTGGCAATTCCACAAGAACTGTCTTAGCGAAAGGCTTCTGGCCGGGAAAGCTGTAACTCTCTGAGATGATTCCACAGAACACAAAGAAGTTTCTAAGAAAGCTTCTTTCTCTTTGTTATCGAAGGATATTTCCTTTGGCCCTATAGTCTTCAAAGGTATCCGATATATCTGTTCTCAGATTCCACAGAAAGAAGGCTAGCAAAGAGATCCACGAAATACAGATGTAACTCTGTGAGTGGAAGTCACACATCACAGAGCAGTTTCTCAGAAAGCTCCTTTCTCTTTGGTATCAGATGATATTTCCTTTGGCCCTATAGTCTTCAAAGGGATACGAAGTATGTGTTCTCAGATTCCACAGAAATAAGGCTAGCAAAGAGATCCACGAAATACAGATGAAACACTGTGAGTGGCAGTCACATATCACAGAGCAGTTTCTCAGAAAACTTCTTTTCAGATTTCATCTGAGGATATTTCCTTTTTCACTATAGCGCTCCATGGGCTTCCAAACATCACTTTGCCAATTCCACAAGAACTGTCTTATCGAAAGGGTTCTTGACGGAAAAGCTGTAACTCTGTGAGATGATTTCACAGAACACAAAGAAGTTTCTCAGAAAGCTTCTTTCTCTTTGTTATCGGAGGATATTTCCTTTGGCCCTATAGTCTTCAAAGGGATTCTAGAGATGTGTTCTCAGATTCCACAGAAATAAGGCTAGCAAAGAGATCNAAGGGATTCGAGAGATGTGTTCTCAGATTCCACAGAAATAAGGCTAGCAAAGAGATCCACGAAATACAGATGTAACTCTCTGAGATGAATTAACAGAACAGTAAGCAGTTTCTCAGAAAGCCTCTTTCCAGGTTTCATCTGCGGATATTTCCTTTTTCACCCTAGCCCTCTATGGGCTTCCAAATATCACTTTGGCAATTCCACAAGAACTGTCTTAGCGAAAGGCTTCTTTCGTGAAAGCTGTAACTCTGTGAGATGATTTCACAGAACACAAAGAAGTTTCTCAGAAGGTTTCTTTCTCTTTGTTATCGGAGGATATTTCCTTTGGTCCTCTAGTCCCCAAAGGGATCCGAAATATCTGTTCTCAGATTCCACAGAAATAAGGCTAGCAAAGATATCCACTAAATACAGATGTAACTCTGTGAGTGGAAGTCACACATCAGAGAGCAGTTTCTCAGAAAGCTTCTTTCTCTTTGGTATCGGAGGATATTTCCTTTGGCCCTATAGTCTTCAAAGGGATACGAAATATGTGTTCTCAGATTCCACAGAAATAATGCTAGCAAAGAGATCCACGAAATACAGATGTAACTCTGTGGGATGCATTAACAGAACACTAAGCAGTTTCTCAGAAAGCTTCTTTCATGATTTCATCTGAGGATGTTTCCTTTTTCACCATAGCCCTCTATGGGCTTCCAAATATCACTTTGCCAATTGCACAAGAACTGTCTCAGCGAAAGGCTTCTTGACGGGAAAGCTGTAACTCTGTGAGATGATTTCACAGAACACAAAGAAGTTTCTCAGAAAGCTTCCTTCTCTTTGTTATCGTAGGATATTTCCTTTGGCCCTATAGTCTTCAAAGGGATCCGAAATATCTGTTCTCAGATTCCACAGAAATAAGGCTAGCAAGGAGATCGACGAAATACAGATGTAACACTGTGAGATGAATTAACAGAACACTAAGCAGTTTCTCAGAAAGCTTCTTTCCAGATTTCATCTGAGGACATTTCCTTTATCACCATAGCCCTCTATGGGCTTCCAAATATCACATTGCCAATACCACAAGGACTGTCTTAGCGAAAGGCTTCGTGAGGGGAAAGCTGTTACTTTGTGAGATGAGTTCATAGAACACAAAGTAGTTTCTCAGAAAGCTTCTTTCTCTTTGATATCCGGGGATATTTCCTTTGGCCCTAGAGTCTTCAAAGGGATCCGAAATATCTGTTCTCAGATTGCACAGAAAAAAGGCTAGCAAAGAGATCCACGAAATACAGATGTAACACTGTGAGCTGAATTAACAGAACACTAAGGAGTTTCTAGAAAGCTTCTTTCCAGATTTCATCTGAGGATATATACTTTTTCACCTTAGCCCTCTATGCGCTTAAAAATATCATTTTGTAAATTCCACAAGAACTGTCTTAGCGAAAGGCTTCTTGAGGGGAAAGCTGTAACTCTGTGAGATGATTTCACAGAACACAAAGAAGTTTCTCAGAAATCTTCTTTCTCTGTGTTATAGGAGGATATTTCCTTTGGCCCTATAGTCTTCAAAGGGATCCGAAATATCTGTTCTCAGATTCCACAGAAATAAGGATAGCAAAGAGATCCACGAAATACAGAGGTAACTCTGTGAGTGGAAGTCACACATCACAAAGCAGTTTCTCAGAAAGCTTCTTTCCAGATTTCATCTGAGGCTATTTCCTTTTTCACCATAGCCCTCTATGGGCTTCCAAATATCACTTTGCCAATTCCACAAGAACTGTCTTAGCGAAAGGCTTCTTGAGGGGAAAACTGTAACTCTGTGAGACGAATTAACAGAACACTAAGCAGTTTTTCAGGAAGCTTCCTTCCAGATTTCATCTGAGGATATTTCCTTTTTCACCATATCCCTCTATGGGCTTCCAAATATCACTTTCCCAATTCAATAAGAACTGTCATAGCATAAGGCTTCTTCAGGGGAAAGCTGTAACTCTGTGAGATGATTTCACAGAACACAAAGAAGTTTCTCAGAAAACTTCTTTCTCTTTGTTATCGGAGGATATTTCCTTTGGCCCTATAGTCTTCAAAGGGATCCGAAATATCTGTTCTCAGATTCCACAGAAATAATTCTAGCAAAGAGATCCACGAAATACAGACGTAACTCTGTGAGTGGAAGTCACACATGACAGAGCACTTTCTCAGAAAGCTTCTTTCCAGATTTCATCTGAGGATATTTCCTTTACCACCATAGCCCTCTATGGGCTTCCAAATATCACTTTGCCAATTCCACAAGAACTGCCTTAGCGAAAGGCTTATTGAGGGGAAAGCTGTAACTCAGATTTCATGTGAGGATATTTCCTTTTTCACCATAGCCCACTATGGGCTTCCAAATATCACTTTGCCAATTCCAAAAGAACTGTGTTAGCGAAAGGGTTCTTGAGGGAAAAGCTGTAACTCTGTGAGATGATTTCACAGAAGATAAAGAAGTTTCCCAGAAAGCTTCTTTCTCTTTGTTATCGGAGGATATTTCCTTTGGCCCTATAGTCTTCAAACGGATAAGAAATATCTGTTCTCAGATTCCACAGAAATAAGGCTAGCAAAGAGATCCACGAAATACAGATGTTACTCTGTGAGATGAATAAACAGAACACTAAGCAGTTTCTCAGAAAGCTTCTTCCGAGATTGCATCTGAGGATATTTCCTTTTTCACCATAGCCCTCTATGGGCTTCCAAATATCACATTGCCAATTTCACAAGAACTGTTTTAGCGAAAGGCTTCTTGAGGGGAAATCTGTAACTCTGTGAGATGATATCAGAGAACACAAAAAAGTTTCTCAGAAACATCCCTTCTCTTTGTTATCGGAGGATATTTCCTTTGGCCCAATAGTCTTCAAAGGGATGCGAAATATGTGTTCTCAGATTGCACAGAAATACGGCTAGCAAAGAGATCCACGAAATACAGATGTAACTCTGTGAGTGGAAGTCACACATCACGGAGCACTTTCTCAGAAAGCTTCTTTCCAGATTTCCTCTGAGGATATTTCCTTTCTCACCATAGCCCTCTACGGACTTCCAAACATCACTTTGCCAATAGCACAAGAAGTGTCTTAGCGAAAGGCTCCTTTTGGTGGGAAAGCTGTAACTCTGTGAGATGATTTCACAGAACACAAAGATGTTTCTCAGAAAGCTCCTTTCTCTTTGTTTTCTGAGGATATTTCCTTTGGCCCTATAGTCTTCTAAGGGATCCGAAATATCTGTTCTCAGATTCCACAGAAATAAGGCTAGCAAAGAGATGCACGAAATGCAGATGTAACTCTGTGAAATAAATTAACAGAACACTAAGCAGTTTCTCAGAAAGTTTCTTTCCAGACTTCATTTGAGGATATTTCCTTTTTCACCATAGCCCTCTATGGATTCCAAATATCCCTTCGCCAATTCCACAAGAACTGTCTTAGCGAAAAGCTTCTTGAGGGGAAAGCTGTAACTCAGTGAGATGATTTCACAGAACACAAAGAAGTTTCTCAGAAAGCTTCTTTCTCTTTGTTATCGGAGGATATTTCCTTTGGCCGTATAGTCTTCAAAGGGATTCGAAATATCTGTTCTCAGATTCCTCAGAAATAAGCCTAGCAAAGAGATCCACGAAATACAGACGTAACTCTTTGAGTGGAAGTCACACATCACAGAGCAATTTCTCAGAAAGCTTCTTTCCAGATTTCATCTGAGGATATTTCCTTTTTCACCATAGCCCTCTACGGGCTTCCAAATACCACTTTGCCAATTCCACAAGAACTGTCTTAGCGAAAGGCTTCTTGACGGGAAAGCTGTAACTCTGTGAGATGATTTCACAGAACACAAAGAAGTTTCTCAGAAGGCTTCTTTCTCTTTGTAATCGGAGGATATTTCCTTGGCCCTATAGTCTTCAAAGGAATCCGAAATATCTGTTCTCAGATCCCACAGAAATAAGGCTAGCAAAGAGATCCACGAAATACAGATGTAACTCTGTGAGATGAATTAAGAGAACAATAAGCACTTTCTCAGAAAGCTTCTTTCCACATTTCATCAGAGGATATTTCCTTTTGCACCGTATCCCTCTATGGGCTTCCAAATATCACTTTGCCAATTCCACAAGAACTGTCATAGCGAAAGACTTCTTGAGGGGAAAGCTGTAACTCTGTGAGATGATTTCAGAGAACACAAAGAAGTTTCTCAGAAAGCTTCTTTCTCTTTTTTAACGGAGGATATTTCCTTTGGCCCTATAGTCTTCAAACGGATAAGAAATATCTGTTCTCAGATTCCACAGAAATAAGGCTAGCAAAGAGATCCACGAAATACAGATGGAACTCTGTGAGTGGCAGTCACACATCACAGAGCAGTTTCTCAGAAACCTT
>NW_020259177.1:0-5340 GCF_003255815.1 Theropithecus gelada | reverse complement strand
CTGAAACACTTCTGATTCTATGCATTTCAGATAAGGGACCCTTGACCTACATAATGAATTATCAAAAATCAAAGACATAGAAATTTGAAAGCAACAAGAAAAGAGGCTTGGCACATACAAGCAAACTCTGATAACACTATTAGCAGATTTCTCAGCAGAAGTCTTACAGGCCAGAAGATAGTAGAATGATATAGATACATTCAAACTGGTGAAAGAAAGAAAGGTATTGGCAACCAAGAATATTTTACCTAACAAAGTTGTTCTTCAAAACTGGAGAGCTAAAGCCTTCTAAACAAAGAAAAGCTGAGGAGTTTACCACTTTAGACCTGCTTTATGAGAAAAGGTAGAGAGTTCTTCAAGATAAAATGAAAGAAAGCTAATTAATAACATGAAAACATATGAAAGTATAAAACTGACAAATGTAAGTTTATCGGAATACTCTAATAATACTGTAATAAACTCAGAATACTCTAATATTGTAATGGTGTACAAATCACTTAAAGTTTAAAAACAAAAGTATTAACAAAACTGTAAATACAAGTCTATTGGTAGATACATAATATTAAAAAGATATAAATTTTGACATCATAAACAAAAAATAAGGCATGTAAAAGTATAGAGATTTTGTATGTGATCAAAGTAAATTTGTTATAAGCTTAAAATAGACTTTTATAACTAAAAGGTGTTTTCTGTAAGCCTCACGGTAACCATAAACCAAAAACCTCTAGTAGATATATAGAAGAAAAAGAGAAAGGAATCAAAACATACCACTCACTACAAAAAAATCATCAGTTCACAAAGGAAGATAGCAAGAGAGGATGAAAGGAACAAAGAATCTACAAAGCATCTAGAAACCAATTAACAAAATGACAATAGTGATTCCTCACTCAATAATTACTTTAAATATAAATTGCTTAAATACTCTAAAGATAGACTGCTCAATGGATTGAACATACACACACACACACACACACACACACACTATATGGTACCTACAAAGGATTCACTTAAGCTTTAAGAACACACTTACAGTCAATATAAGTAAGGAAAAGTTATGTTCTATGCAAATGGAAACCAAAAGAAAGTAGGAATAGCTAAATTTACATAAAATAAAAATTAAGTCAAAAACTCTCGTAAGATACAAAGAAAATCATCATATAATGATAAACAGGTTCAATTCATCAGGGGATATAACAATTTCAAATATATATGCACCCAACATTACAGCACTTAAATTATATAAAGCAAATATTAATTAATCTGAAGGGAGAGATAGACTGGATACAATAATAGTAGAAAACTTTTAATACCTCACTTTCAACAATGAACAAATTGTTCAGATAGAAAGTCAATAAGAAAATATTGTAATTGAACTGCATTTTAGACAAAAAAGGGCCTAACAGACACATACAATACATTCTGTGAAAAAGCAACAGAAGACGTATTTTTTCTTGTACATATAAAATTATTTCGAGTTTACTTTAAATATTAGGCCACAAAACAAGTTTTAACAAAGTTAAGATGACTGAAACTGCATTGAGAATATCTTCTGATTACAAGGGTATGAAACTAGAACTCAATAAAAAGAAAAACTGGAAAACTCACAAATATAGGCAAATTAAACAACATTCTTCTGAGCAACCAAAGGGTAAGTGGTAAATTTTCCACAAGGGAATTTTTAAAAGATCTTGATACAAATCAAAATGGAAACATAGCATACAAAAACTTATGGTCTAGGCCGGGTGTAGTGACTTACACCTTTAATCCCAGCACTCTGAGAGGCAAAGGCAGGCAGATTACCTGAGGTCAAGAGTTTGGGATCAGCCTGGCCAACATGGTGAAACCCTGTCTCTACTAAAAATACAAAAATTAGCTGGGCGGCCGGGCACGGTGGCTCAAGCCTGTAATCCCAGCACTTTGGGAGGCCGAGATGGGCGGATCACGAGGTCAGGAGATCGAGACCATGCTGGCTAACACGGTGAAACCCCGTCTCTACTAAAAAATACAAAAAATTAGCCGGGTGAGGTGGCAGGTACCTGTAGTCCCAGCTATTCGGGAGGCTGAGGCAGGAGAATGGCATGAACCCAGGAGGCGGAGCTTGCAGTGAGCTGAGATCCGGCCACTGCACTCCAGCCTGGGCGACAGAGCGAAACCCCGTCTCACAAAAAAAAAAAAAAAAAAAAAAAAATTAGCTGGGCGTGGTGGCATGTGCCTGTAATCCCATCTACCTGGAAGGCTGAGACAGGAGAATCACTTGAACTCAGGAGGCGAAAGTTGCAGTGAGCAGAGATCATGCCACTGCACTCCAGACTGAGCAACAGAGCGAGACTCCATCCCCAAAAATAAAATAGAATAAAATAAAATAAAATAAAATAACATAAAATAAAATAAAATACAAAAACAAACAAACTTACGGGCTAGAGCAAAAGCAATTCTAAGAGGGAAACTTTCAGTGATAAAATCCTACATGAAGAAAAAAGAAAGACTAAATAAGTAAGCTAATCTTATACCTCAAACACTAGAAAAAGAAGAACAAAGTCTAACGTTAGAACGAAGAAGGAAATCTTAAAGATTAGAGCTGAAAAACATGAAGTAGAGACTAGAAAAACAACAGAAAAGTAAACTGAGTTGTTTTTTAAAAGACAAACAAAGTTCACCTTTTGCTGGACTAAGATAAAATGTGACAGGACTCAAATACACAAAGTCATAAATAAAAGTGGAGACTTTACAACTAATACCACAGAAATAAAAAGGACCATAAGGGACTATGATGAACAATTATATGCCATAAAAAAGATAACCTAAAAAAGTAGGTAAATTCGTAGGAACTATATCCTACCAAGTCCGAAGCATGAAGAAATGGAGAAACTAAACATACCAGTAATGATTAATGATATCGATTTGGTTGTTAAAAATCTCCATCAAAAAGAAGTCTATGGGCCAGGAACAGTGGCTCCTGTAATCCCAGCACTTTGGGAGGCCAAAGCAGGTGGATCACTTGAGGTCAGAAGTTCAAGACTAGCCTGGCCAACATGGTGAAACCCCAACTTTACTAAAAATACAAAAATTAGCCAGGCATGGTGGCAGGCACCTGTAATCCCAGCTACTCAAGAGGCTGAGGCACAAGAACCATATGGCTTCACTACTGAATTCTATCAAGCATTTAAAGAAGAATTAATGTAAGTATATCCCAATTGCTTCCAGAAAAACTGAAGAGGATGGACCACTTCCGAACTCATTTTACTATGCCAGCATTATCCTGATATCAAAGCCAAATCCAGAACACTACAAAAAAGAGAAAATCACAGACCACCAACTCTGATGAAAATAGATCCAAATATCTTCCATAAAAGACTAGAAAACCAAATTGAATACCGCATTGAAATGGTCACAGTTCTGCAGGCTGTACAAGAAGCATGATGCCAGCATCTGCTTCTCCTGAGGGCTTTTGTGCTGTGTCAAAACATGGTGAAGAATGTAAAAGGGGAGGCGGGCATATGTGAAATGAGAACAAACCCAAGGGGTATCTTGGCTTTGTAACACCTACTCAAAGGGGAACTAATTTACTACCCCCAAAACCAATCCAGTCTTGCAAGATGAGAACTCAGTATTCCAAGATGGCACCAAGCCATTCATGAGACCCCAAACACCTGCCATGAGGCCCTACTTCCCAATACTACCAAATTGGGGATCAAAATTGAACATAAAATTCAGTGGGGCCAAATAAACCAAATCTATATCATAACTACCATGATTAAAGAGATTTATTCCTGGGATGCAAGAATGATTCAACATACAAAAATCAGTAATTGTGATACATCACATTAACAGCATAAAAGATAAACATCATATCATCATCTCAATAGATGCACAAAAAACATTTGACAAAATTTAACATCCTTTCCATGATGAAAAAACTCTCAAAAATTTAGGTATAGGAGACTTTTTCTCACTCGGGCACAGTGGCTCATGCCTGTAATCCCAGCACTTTGAGAGGCTGAGGCGGGAAGATCGCTGGAGCTCAGGAGTTCAAGACCAGCCTGGGCAACATAGTGAGACCCTATCTCTAGTTAAAACAAACAAACAAACAAAGACACATTTCAACTTAACAATGGCCATTTATGACAACCCCACACCAACATATTTAATGGTAAAAAGCTTTCCCCCTAATACGAAGAACAAGGCAAGGATGCTCATACTAGCCCCTTTGTTTTTCAACATAGTACTAGATAGAAGTCCTAGCCAAAGTGATTAGGCAACAAGGACTAATAAATGGCACACACATTGGAAAGGAAGGCATATAATTGTTTGTTCGCTGATGTCATAATCTTCCATGCAGGCATACTTCACTTTATTGCGTTTTACTTTATTGTACTCTGTAGATACTGCAGTTTTTCTTTTTTGTTGTTGTTTTTTGATTGTTTTGTTTTACAATCGAAGGTTTTTGGCACCTCTGCATTAAGCAAGAAGATCAGCACCATTTTTTTCCAACAGCATGTGCTCGACTCATGTTTCTGTGTCACATTTTGGTAATTCTCAGAATATTTTGAACACTTTCCATGACTTCAAAACATCAACCTTCCTTCTCAAAAGAAAAGCATCCAATGCACCCAAACACACCATGTCCAGGGTTGTTCTGGGCCTGTTCCCATGTTCTTTCAGGAGCCTAGAATATCTGCTTTTCACCCGTCCTCATCTGACATCTCCAAAGTCCACTCTCTTACCTTTCTAGATTTCCCTCAAAGTTGCGATCCCTTGTTCATTATCTTGTGAGGGGAAAATGAAAGGTTCATGATCTTTAGTACAATGGCCGCCTGACCCACGGAAAAAGTTTAATGTTTTCATGCAGTTTATTCCACCTCAGCTAAACTGCATAAAAACATTAAACTCTCATTCTTTTTCCTTTTCTTGAGACGGAGTCTTGCTGTGTCACCCAGGCTGGAGTGCAGTGGCGTAATCTCAGCTCACTGCAAGTTCCACCTCCTGGGTTCACACCATTCTCCTGCCTCAGCCTCCTGAGTAGCTGGGACTACAGGCGCCTGCCACCACACCCGACTAATTTTTTGTATTTTTAGTAGACACAGGGTTTCACCTTGTTAGCCAGGAGGGTCTTGATCCCCTGACCTCGTGATCCACCCACCTTGGCCTCCCAAAGTGCTGGGATTATAGGCGAGAGCCACCACACCCAGCCTAAACTCTCATTCTAATTGGACAATTTTAAGAAGTATTTTTACTCCCAGACGCATAAAACAAGCTTTACAGCCAGGCGCAGTGGCACATGCATGTAATCCCAGCACTTTGGGAGGCCAAGGTGGTGGATAACTTGAGGCCAGGAGTTCA
>NW_020259176.1:0-5344 GCF_003255815.1 Theropithecus gelada | reverse complement strand
CTCCCAGGAATACGTCAGATCTTTTCAAAGCCCCGTGGACACATCATACTTCAGCTTTTCCTTGTATTTATCTACTGTTGTTGTTTAAATTTAATAGAGGCTGAGCACAGTGGCTCACGTCTGTAATCCTAACACTTTGGGAGGCTGAGGCAGGAGGATCGCCTGAGTTCAGGAGTTTGAAACTAGCCTGGGCAGCTTAGTGAGATCTTGTCTCGAAAGAGAAAGAGAGAGAGAGAGAGAGAGAGAAAGAAAAATAGGGACAGGGTCTTGCTATGTTGAACAGGTAGGTTGTGAACTCCTGGCCTCAAGCAGTCCTGCCTCAGCCTTCCAAAGTACAGGCGTGAGCCACTGTACCCGGCCCAGCTTTTCCTTTTAAGCTTTTTCATCGGTTTATTCCTTGCCCCACCTGTTATCCACTGCCTCAGGAAGCTGCAAAGTTAGTCAGTTGCCTGCAATTACACCCTGATGAAAAGACTTTTCACACCAGGCAAAGGCTGAACCAAGTCAATTACAGCCAACCTTGCAAGAGGAGCCTTATCAGGGAACCACCAGACACTGAGATAATGACAGTTCTTTGGGCATGAGACTTGAAAGGAGCTCCAGCCCATTCTGCTCCCTCTTGTGGCGCCAGGCTACTGTTTTTCATCGGGAGTGCAGGATGTGAATTTTCAAGGCCACCACGGAACTGCAGAGTGTGCATTCTTAACTAGGGCAAGTGAAAATGCCACTGTTTTTACCAAGATTCTACTGTTTTTCTTGAATAAACATTCTCCCGACTGCCCTAAGCCTCTGGCTAATTTCCAGAGTTCTGAAAAAGTTGATTGTGATCATTTTTGCCAGTTTTCTCACTGCTATTATGGAGGAGAGAATTTTTGGAGGTCCTTACTTCATGGATTTTGCTGATGGCACACCTGGAAAACTGATTTTTTTTTTCCTTGAGATGGAGTCTTTCTGTGTCACCCAGGCTGGAGTGCAGTGGCCCGATCTTGGCTCACTGCAAGCTCCACCTCCTGAGTTCATGCAATTCTCCTACTTCAGCCTCCCAAATAGCTGGGACTACAGGTGCCCGCCACCACGCCCAGCTAATTTTTGGTATTTTTTTTTAGTAGAGATGGGGTTTCACTGTGTTAGCCAGTATGGTCTAAAACCCTGACCTCGTGATCTGCCTGCCTCTGCCTCCCAAAGTGCTGGGATTACAGGCATGAGCCACTGCGCCTAGCCTTTTTTTTTTTTTTTTTGAGACAGAATCTCGCTCTGTCACCCAGGCTGGACTGCGGTGATGCGATCTCAGCTCACTGCAACCTCCGCCTCCTGGGTTCAAGAGATCCTCCTGCCTCAGCCTCCCCAGTGGCTGGTGCATGCCGCCACGCCTGGTCAATTTTTTTATTTTTAATAGAAACGGAGTTTTGCCATGTTAGCCAGGCTGGTCTCAAACTCCTGGCCTCAAGTGACCTACCCACCTTGACCTCCCAAAGTGCTGGGATTACAGGCGTGAGCCACTAAACCCGGCCCAAACTGCTTTTTTTAATCTCTAGTGAGATCAGAAGTCACCTAACTGGATTGGCTCTGAATGTCCCTACTTGCTCTGTTCCCTTGACCCTGGAGTCATCAGACATCCAACCCATGACTACACCCAGGCCAGTCTTGACCCTGGGCATGAAAAACATTCCCCACCCCTCCCGCTCTGTATGTTCTTTTTTTTTTTTTTTTGAGACAGAATCTTGCTCTGTCACCCAGGCTGGAGTGCAGTGGCGCGATCTCGGCTCAGTGCAAGCTCCGCCTCCTGGGTTAACGCCATTCTCCTGCCTCAGCCTCCCCAGTAGCTGGGACTACAGGTGCCCGCCACTGCGCCCGGCTAATTTTTTGTATTTTTAGTAGAGATGGGGTTTCACCGTGTTAGCCAGGGTGGTCTCCATCTCCTGACCTCGTGATCCGCCCGCCTCGGCCTCCCAAAGTGCTGGGATTACAGGCGTGAGCCACCGCGCCTGGCCCTCTGTATGTTCTTATACTTTTGCTTCTTCTTTGGGAGTGGGAGCCAGGATGCTGAGAAACTCCTCCTCCGAAACTCTGTTGTCAGCTGCTTCCTGAGGCCCGGATCTCCCTCTCAGACCTGTTGCCTCCTGCCCAAGGGAGCTTTCAGATTATGGAATAGACCCGGGCTCCCATAAACGTCCCTGCCAAATTATCTGGGTGCCAGAGCTCTAACAGACCGAAGCGGAGCCACTTTGCCATGATTAATTCAGGAGCCTTGCCTCACTCATTATTCATAACTCCTTTCCGTGGTTTTTCATGCCGGCTCACACCAGCCCAGACTCTGGCGCTCCACTGCTCCAAGAAGGGCTCCTCTAGGGACCATGTAGGACCCAGTGGGACCTACCCTTGAGCACTGCTTTGCCAAAGCAGAGCAGGCTTATCTTTTATTTTTATTTATTTTTATGTTTTGTTTTGTTTTTGAGACAGTCTTGCTTTGTTGCACAGACTGGAGTGCAGTGATGTGATCTCAGCTCACTGCAACCTCCGCCTCCCAGGCGCGAGCTATTCTCATGCCTCAGCCACCTGAGAAGCTGGGATTACAAGTGCCCACCACCATGCCCAGCTAATTTTTTTGTATTTTTAGTAGAGATGGGGTTTCACTATGTTGGCCAGGCTGGTCTTGAACTCCCGACGTCAAGTGGTCCACCCGCCTCAACCTCCCAAAGTGCTGGGATTACAGGTGTGAGCCACCACGCCTGGCTTTTTTTTTATTTTTTGAGACAGGGTCTTGCTCTGTCACCCAGGCTGGAGTACAGTGGCACGATCATGGCTCACTGCAGCCTCAACCTCCCAGGCTCAAGCAATTCTCCCACCTCAGCCTCCCGAGTAGCGGGAACTACAGGCGTGTGCCACCATGCCCAGCTAGTTTTTAAATTTTTTGTAGAGACGGGATCTCACTATGTTGCCCAAGCTGGTATTGGATTCCTGGGCTCAAGCAATCCTTTTGCCTCAGCCTCCTAATGTGCTAGGATTACAGGCATGAGCCACTGTACTTGGCTGAGCAGGCTTATCTAAGGAAACATGTTTCTGGGCCAGCTTAGTTCAGGGGCAAATGCCTTGGACTTGGAGAAATACTAAGTCAAAGCTTATGAACTAAGTACTTTTGTTATTTTACAAAACGGCCTTTCCTAGAAACAGCTCTGAGTGACAGGGTAAGCCCTCATTGTGCATTCATGGGGAAATGGAAATGAAATCTAACAGGACAGAGGACAGATAACCTTCCTGTCTTTCTTGGCAAAGCACTAATAACAGATCACAGTAAAGGCTGAAGCTCCTCTGTGAGTTTCTTTCCAGCAGAGGCAGCAGAGGTATAAAGGATAAAAGGGAAAGAGCTAATGCAGCAGAGAGTCACCTACATGGGGCCCTTCCACGTGCTCTTCCCTGCGGTAGGGACTCGGCTTTCCTCTCACCTGGCTCCCTCCACCTTGAGGCTCATCTTCCATCTCAGCTACCTGTCACTTCCTCCAGGAGGCCTTCCCTGACCACCCTCATGTGTTCGCCTGCCACTACGCCTATGCTATCCCCAGAGGCTTTCCCAGGGCCGAGTGTTGGGTAGGGAGGGGCTGAAGGAACTGAATGAAGCTTGCACTCTGGGAGTCTCTCCAGAGAGTCTGTGGGGGCTGGTAGGAAACTCAGGCTGATTGGAATCAAGCCGTGATTCTAAAACACCACGTATCTGCCAAACCAGAAGCAGCAGTCCCCCTCTCTCCCCTGCTCCCTGCCCCAGGGAAGGAAGCCTGTGCCCCCCTCCACTCCTTCTTCATCTCCTTCCTCACCAGCCTGCTGGGACACCCGAAAGGGCAGCCTGGTGGCGGAGCTATCCACCATTGAGTTCAGCCACCGAGACCCTGTGTATGGCACCATGTGGCTGCAGTCGAAGACGGGCACCGAGTGCTTCTCAGCATCCACGGATGGGCAGGTACCCACCAGCTAGACGCTGGGGAGGGGAGGGAAGGGAGAGGCAGTAACTGTTCCCTGGTTCCCCATCAGAATCCCTGGGGACATTTCCTTTAACACATTTTATTTTGAGACGGAGTTTCACTCTTGTTGCCCAGGCTGGAGTGCAATGGCGCGATCTCGGTTCACTGCAACCTCCGCCTCCTGGGTTCAAGCAATTCTCCTGCCTCAGCCTCCCGAGTAGCTGGGACTACAGATGCCTGCCACCATGCCTGGCTAATTTTTTATTTTTAGCAGAGATGGTGCCTCACTATGTTGACCAGGCTGGTCTCGAACTCTGACCTCAGGTGATCCACCCACCTCGGCCTCCCAAAGTGCTGGGATTACAGCCATGAGCCACCGCGCCTGGCCATGTACTTTATTTTTAAATTGAGTAGTGATAATACATGCCCTCGGAATAGAATCTAAGGAGTGCAAAAAAGAAAATGCCTTCCTCTCACCTCTGCCTGCACTTCCTCCTCTCCCTCTGTCTCCTATGTCTGCCTTCGGAGCTAGTCTCTGCACATGCAAGGAAACATATATCTCTCTTCTTCACTCTTTATTTTTGCACACTTTACACACTAGTCTGTACTTGATGTTTTTCATTGTGTATACCTTGGAGATAGTTTCATGTTTCATACACTACCGCCCCCTGCCTGTTAATAATTGCATCCTGTGGGTGTACCATAATTTATATATGGATTCTAATATTTTGTTGTTACCCTCAAAAAAATGTAGCAAAGAGCATCTTTATACACAGATTATTGCACACATGCAGGGATACATCTACAGCAGACATTGCTGGCAGTGGGACTTCTAGGTCAGAGCACACATGCTTTTTTTTTTTTTTTTTTGAGATGGAGTCTTGCTCTGTCACCCAGGCTGAAGTACAGTGGCGCCATCTTGGCTCACTGCAAGCTCCGCCTCCTGGGTTCATGCCATTCTCCTGCCTCAGCCTCCAGAGTATCTGGGACTACAGGCGCCCGCCACCACGCCCGGCTAATTTTTGTATTATTATTATTTTTTTTTTAGTAGAGATAGGGTTTCACCATGTTAGACAGGATAGTCTTGATCTCCTGCCCTCGTGATCCGCCCACCTCGGCCTCCCAAAGTGCTGGGATTACAGGCGTGAGCCACCACGCCTGGCTCCACACATGTATTTTTAACATTGCTGTATATCGCCTTATTGAGGGGAGTGTTGGCATACACGGATTCTTGGCCTTGCCCCTGGAGGTTTTGATTCAGTAGGTCGAGGGCAAGGCCTCAGCATCTGGGGTGTATGAAGCTTGTCGGTGACTCTGATGATCAGCCAGGTGTGGGAACTGTGGACAGAGCAGCAATCCTCAAAGTGTATTTGCTCCCACGAATTGCTGGG
>NW_020259175.1:0-10484 GCF_003255815.1 Theropithecus gelada | reverse complement strand
CATTGGTCTATATCTCTGTTTTGGTACCAGTACCATGCTGTTTTGGTGACTGTAGCCTTGTAGTATAGTTTGAAGTCAGGTAGCGTGATGCCTCCAGCTTTGTTCTTTTGACTTAGGATTGTCTTGGAGATGCGGGCTCTTTTTTTGGTTCCATATGAACTTTAAAGCAGTTTTTTCCAATTCTGTGAAGAAACTCATTGGTAGCTTGATGGGGATGGCATTGAATCTATAAATAACCTTGGGCAGTATGGCCATTTTCACTATATTGATTCTTCCTATCCATGAGCATGGTATGTTCTTCCATTTGTCTGCGTCCTCTTTTATTTCACTGAGCAGTGGTTTGTAGTTCTCCTTGAAGAGGTCCTTTACATCCCTTGTAAGTTGGATTCCTAGGTATTTTATTCTCTTTGAAGCAATTGTGAATGGAAGTTCATTCATGATTTGGCTCTCTGTTTGTCTGTTACTGGTGTATACGAATGCTTCTGATTTTTGCACATTAATTTTGTATCCAGAGACTTTGCTGAAGTTGCTTATCAGCTTAAGGAGATTTTGGGCTGAGACAATGGGATTTTCTAAATATACAATCATGACATCTGCAAAGAGGGACAATTTGACTTCTTATTTTCCTAACTGAATACCCTTGATTTCTTTCTCTTGCCTGATTGCCCTAGCCAGAACTTCCAACACTATGTTGAATAGGAGTGGTGAGAGAGGGCATCCCTGTCTTGTGCCAGTTTTCAAAGGGAATTTTTCCAGTTTTTGCCCATTCAGTATGATATTGGCTGTGGGTTTGTCATAAATAGCTCTTATTATTTTGAGGTACATTCCATCAATACCGAATTTATTGAGCGTTTTTAGCATGAAGGGATGTTCAATTTTGTCAAAAGCCTTTTCTGCATCTATTGAGATAATCATGTGGTTCTTGTCTTTGGTTCTGTTTATATGCTGGATTATATTTATTGATTTGCGAATGTTGAACCAGCCTTGCATCCCAGGGATGAAGCCCACTTGATCATGGTGGATAAGCTTTTTGATGTGCTGCTGAATCCGGTTTGCCAGTATTTTGTTGAGGATTTTTGCATCTATGTTCATCAGGGATATTGGTCTAAAATTCTCTTTTTTTGTTGTGTCTCTGCCAGATATTGGTATCAGGATGATGTTGGCCTCATAAAATGAGTTAGGGAGGATTCCCTCTTTTTCTATTGATTGGAATAGTTTCAGAAGGAATGGTACCAACTCCTCCTTGTACCTCTGGTAGAATTCAGCTGTGAATCCATCTGGTCCTGGACTTTTTTTGGTTGGTAGGCTATTAATTATTGCCTCAATTTCAGAGCCTGCTATTGGTCTATTCAGGGATTCAACTTCTTCCTGGTTTAGTCTTGGAAGAGTGTAAGTGTCCAGGAAATTATCCATTTCTTCTAGATTTTCTAGTTTATTTGGGTAGACGTGTTTATAGTATTTTCTGATGGTAGTTTGTATTTCTGTGGGGTCGGTGGTGATATCCCCTTTATCATTTTTTATTGCGTCTATTTGATTCTTCTCTCTTTTCTTCTTTATTAGTCTTGCTAGCGGTCTGTCAATTTTGTTGATCTTTTCAAAAAACCAACTCCTGGATTCATCGATTTTTTGGAGGGTTTTTTGTGTCTCTATCTCCTTCAGTTCTGCTCTGATCTTAGTTATTTCTTGCCTTTTGCTAGTTTTCGAATGTGTTTGCTCTTGCTTCTCTAGTTCTTTTAATTGTGATGTTAGGGTATCAATTTGAGATCTTTCCTGCTTTCTCTTGTGGGCATTTAGTGCTATAAATTTCCCTCTACACACTGCTTTAAATGTGTCCCAGAGATTCTGGTATGTTGTATCTTTGTTCTCATTGGTTTCAAAGAACATCTTTATTTCTCCCTTCATTTCGTTATGTACCCAGTAGTCATTCAGGAGCAGGTTGTTCAGTTTCCATGTAGTTGAGCGGTTTTGATTGAGTTTCTTAGTCCTGAGTCTAGTTTGATTGCACTGTGGTCTGAGAGACAGTTTGTTATAATTTCTGTTCTTGTACATTTGCTGAGGAGTGCTTTACTTCTAATTATGTGGTCAATTTTGGAATAAGTGCGACGTCGTGCTGAGAAGAATGTATATTCTGTTGATTTGTGGTGGAGAGTTCTATAGATGTCTATTAGGTCTGCTTGCTGCAGAGATGAGTTCAATTCCTGGATATCCTTGTTAACTTTCTGTCTCGTTGATCTGTCTAATGTTGACAGTGGAGTGTTGAAGTCTCCCATTATTATTGTATGGGAGTCTAAGTCTCTTTGTAAGTCTCTAAGGACTTGCTTTATGAATCTGGGTGCTCCTGTATTGGGTGCATATATATTTAGGATAGTTAGCTCTTCCTGTTGAATTGATCCCTTTACCATTATGTAATGGCCTTCTTTGTCTCTTTTGATCTTTGATGGTTTAAAGTCTGTTTTATCAGAGACTAGTATTGCAACCCCTGCTTTCTTTTGTTCTCCATTTGCTTGGTAAATCTTCCTCCATCCCTTTATTCTGAGCCTATGTATGTCTCTGCGTGTGAGATGGGTCTCCTGAATACAGCAGACTGATGGGTCTTGACTCTTTATCCAGTTTGCCAGTCTATGTCTTTTAATTGGAGCATTTAGTCCATTTATATTTAAGGTTAATATTGTTATGTGTGAACTTGATCCTGCCATTATGATATTAACTGGTTATTTTGCTCGTTAGTTGATGCAGTTTCTTCCTAGCCTCGATGGTCTTTACATTTTGGCATGTTTTTGCAATGGCTGGTACCGGTTGTTCCTTTCCATGTTGAGTGCTTCCTTCAGGGTCTCTTGTAAGGCAGGCCTAGTGGTGACAAAATCTCTAAGCATTTGCTTATCTGTAAAGGATTTTATTTCTTTATTCCTTCACTTATGAAACTTAGTTTGGCTGGATATGAAATTCTGGGTTGAAAATTCTTTTCTTTAAGAATGTTGAATATTGGCCCCCACTCTCTTCTGGCTTGTAGAGTTTCTGCTGAGAGATCTGCTGTTAGTCTGATGGGCTTCCCTTTGTGGGTAACCCGACCTTTCTCTCTGGCTGCCCTTAAGATTTTTTCCTTCATTTCAACTTTGGTGAATCTGGCAATTATGTGTCTTGGAGTTGTTCTTCTCGAGGAGTATCTTTGTGGTGTTCTATGTATTTCCTGGATTTGAATGTTGGCCTGCCCTACTAGGTTGGGGAAGTTCTCCTGGATGATATCCTGAAGAGTGTTTTCCAACTTGGTTCCATTTTCCCCCTCACTCTCAGGCACCCCAATCAGACGGAGATTTGGTCTTTTTACATAATCCCATACTTCTTGCAGGCTTTGTTCATTTCTTTTTCTTCTTTTTTCTTTTGGTTTCTCTTCTCGCTTCATTTCGTTCATTTGATCCTCAATCGCTGATACTCTTTCTTCCAGTTGATCGAGTCGGTTACTGAAGCTTGTGCATTTGTCACGTATTTCTCGTGTCATGGTTTTCATCTCTTTCATTTCGTTTATGACCTTCTCTGCATTAATTACTCTAGCCATCAATTCTTCCACTTTTTTTCAATATTTTTAGTTTCTTTGCGCTGGGTACGTAATTCCTCCTTTAGCTCTGAGAAGTTTGATGGACTGAAGCCTTCTTCTCTCATCTCGTCAAAGTCATTCTCCGTCCAGCTTTGATCCGTTGCTGGCGATGAGCTGCGCTCCTTTGCTGGGGGAGATGCGCTCTTATTTTTTGAATTTCCAGCTTTTCTTCCCTGCTTTTTCCCCATCTTTGTGGTTTTATCTGCCTCTGGTCTTTGATGATGGTGATGTACTGATGGGGTTTTGGTGTAGGTGTCCTGCCTGTTTGATAGTTTTCCTTCTAACAGTCAGGACCCTCAGCTGTAGGTCTGTTGGAGATTGCTTGAGGTCCACTCCAGACCCTGTTTGCCTGGGTATCAGCAGCAGAGGCTGCAGAAGATAGAATATTGCTGAACAGCGAGGGTACCTGTCTCATTCTTGCTTTGGAGGCTTCCTCTCAGGGGTGTACTCCACCCTGTGAGGTGTGGGGTGTCAGACTGCCCCTAGTGGGGGATGTCTCCTAGTTAGGCTACTCAGGGGTCAGGGACCCACTTGAGCAGGCAGTCTGTCCCTTCTGAGATCTCAACCTCCGTGTTGGGAGATCCACTGCTCTCTTCAAAGCTGTCAGACAGAGTCGTTTGCGTCTGCAGAGGTTTCTGCTGCTTTTGTTGTTATCTGTACCCTGTCCCCAGAGGTGGAGTCTACAGAGACAGGCAGGTTTCCTTGAGCTGCTGTGAGCTCCACCCAGTTCGAGCTTCCCAGCGGCTTCCTTTACCTACTTAAGCCTCAGCCATGGCGGGCACCCCTCCCCCAGCCTCGCTGCTGCCTTGCAGTTAGATTGCAGACTGCTGTGCTAGCAATGAGGGAGGCTCCCTGGGCGTGGGACCCTCCCTGCCAGGTGTGGGATATAATCTCCTGGTGTGCCTGTTTGCTTAAAGCGCAGTATTGGGGTGGGAGTTACCCGATTTTCCAGGTGTTTTGTGTCTCAGTTCCCCTGGCTAGGAAAAGGGATTCCCTTTTCCCTTGCACTTCCCAGGTGAGGCGATGCCTCGCCCTGCTTCAGCTCTCGCTGGTCGGGCTGCAGCAGCTGACCAGCACCGATTATCCGGCACTCCCTAGTGAGGTGAACCCAGTACCTCAGTTGAAAATGCAGAAATCACCAGTCTTCTGTGTTGCTCGCGCTGGGAGTTGGAGACTGGAGCTGTTCCTATTCGGCCATCTTCCTTGACTGCATTATTTCCTTTAAACCTTACAATAACACTCTGAGCTAGGAACTATTATTACTTCCATTTTACAGAGAAGGAAACTAAGTTTTAATGAGGTTAAGAAACTGCCCAAGCTGGACCCACTGGTACACTCCTAAAATCCTAGCTTTTTTGGAGGCAGAGATGGAATAATCTTTTGAGGCCAGGAGTTCAAGACTAGCCTAGGAAACATAGTGAGACCCCCCATCTCTATAAAAAAATGTTTAAAATAGCTGGCTGTAGTGGCACACACCTGCAGTTCTAGCTACTCAGGAGGCTGAGGCAGAAGAATCACCTGAGCACAATAGTTTGAGCCACTGCACTCCAGCCTGAGTAACAGGGAAACCCTATCTAAAAACAACAACAACAAAAACACAATCACTTCCTAGGGCCACACATTGCACATGATGCACACGAGATGGGTAAGGCCGAACTTTAATACTCAGGTTTCAGGTTTCTTTGAGTCCAAAATCTGGGACCTTTCCCCTGCTCTCCAGGGTATCTTATGATTCCTATATTCAGGAGGCAAACCAAATATCCTTTATGTGAATTTTATATATGAGTCAGAGAGATTTTAAATTCAAAGTTTACTTTAATCATAACCAGAAATCACTTTAGTTAAAAATGAACAGGTGAGTTCTATAATTACTTTTGAGGGAGTCCCTGAACATCAGGATAAGGTTAGAGAAAAAATGTTGCCAGATTTATTTCTAGCTCAATTTTTAAAAATCAGAACTTATACTATTACAGTGTAGCTCTTTTGGGAGAATTCCCAAGAGTATTTTTAGCAAGCAATAAGACATTCCTTTGTTATCCTTTAAGTGTTATGTTTCAAGAACAGAGTATCTATTACCTACTGATTATGAGGGTTGGATATTTCTCTCATAACAGATGGTCTTTTGTTCATGTCTCGATTCTACTGACTTTCTAATTGCTAATATTTGTGTTACTACTAATTATACCTTAGTAACCTCATTCCAGTAAGAAGGCACTTATGGCTGTTTTTTATAGAGCTAGTGTTTCCATTTTTATAGCTTTTTCCATGGACTAGCTTCTAGACATTACATAAAGCTTCACACAATAGTTGAAGGTATACTTTTCTTCAGATTTCTATAAAGAAAGGAAGAAAAGAAACAATATATTCTACAAGAAAGCAAAACATGCTACTAAAGAATAGAGCCATATTATCCCAGGCTACTCAATTCCACACTTGGATACTCCCATTGCTTGCCTGCCCAGTGACCAACCAACCTTCGTTTATAATTGACTAAAAGTAGAGAACCATAAATAAAATACTTGACCTACTGCATGGACACATTATAAGTAAACCCTCAAGAATTGGTAAGAACTGTGATTAAGATGACTGGCTATTTCCCAGATAGCCATAGCAACACCTGGTATTTCTTAGCTATCTTACTCCAAGAGGCTCCAGTCTCCTTTTAGGTTACTCTTTCTATTTAAACTCAGTAGTTGCATAGGGAATGTAAGACATCAATATCTTGGCAGTGTGTGTTGCAAATAGAAAAAACAAGGGCCTTGAGTAATTTGCTGGGAATGAAAAGGGAGTTAGTGCAGGAATTCCAAATAGTATTCAATTTTCTTAACTCCTTTCTTTCATATTTTTCCATAGATTTAGGCTTGAAATATCTGAATGGACTAAGGTAATATCACATGCATGCATTATTTTATTTAAATCTCTCAATAATACTATTACTTATTGTTGTTATTATCCCTGGTTTTTAAATGACAAAACTGAGGCACAGAGAGGTTAAACTATGTTAAACATAGTACTTACTATGTGATTCGTGTGATTATAGAATAAGCATAGTTGGGTTTATGGATATGAAACAGTGGTCTAGAGAGGAACACAAATACTGAAACCACTATTTATAATACATCAACAATATTGCTCAAAGTAAGGCATATGCAAATTGCTATGGAAGTACAGGAGAAGGCAACTGAAGTGAGGCTTCACAGAGGAGATACTTTTTGAGCTGCAGTTGATAGAAAGGTAGGAGGAGGGCATACTCTGCAGAAGGAATGCACATAAAAAGGCACAGGATAACCAATAACCATGATGTTTTCATTCATGGCTAGAGTGTAATAAGCAAGAAGGTAGGGATTAGGAAGAGATGAGGCTGGACAGGTCAGATCATGCAGTGCTTCGTTCCTTTTGGGTAGCTGGCACATTTAAAAGTATTCTGAAAGACCAATCTATGAAGAGTTTATAGCAGATATTAAAGCTGTATGTATTTTAACCCTTCCAGTCTATTTAAATTTCCCTTTAAGAGATGACTTCTGAAAATGCCAAGCCTTAACTCAAAGAAAGAGTCGAATTGCAGGAATTCCAGGCACATGTAGTGAGGGGAACCACTTTTGGTCAAGAGGCCTCTCTTAGTAACCCTTTGTGTCGCATTCAGTAGCTTCCCTAAGAACAGATGAGAATCAGCTTTGTTAATTGCAGTCCTGAGTAACCACTATTTGCTGGAACATGTGAAATGCACTGGTGTCAGCAATGATTTTGCTCTTAGTCACTTTTTTCCAAACTTCCTACCATAAACAGTCTTCTTCTTACCTTTGTTTTCTATTTTATGTTTTTTTTCTTCTTTGTACTTTTATTGCTAGACATATTTCTACTCGTACATGTCCTCTCCCCTACTAGTTCTATTTTGTTCATACTCAGCTCTTACTCCCTCTCCACTCTCTATTGTGTTACTCTTTATTATACTCAATTATGCAACCTCTTTGCATTCTTCTCTATTTTTCAGTAATACTGTAATTGTACACTGAAAGCTTTTGTGTCCTTAGGTTCTTAAGATCTAGAGTTTTTGATGTTTTTAAAAGCTATTCTCCCTCAAAGAACAATTCAGAAACATATAATTGTGATACAAGTGGTCAATAATTTTCCTTTGAGGGACAATCACTCCTTCCCCTTAAAAACAAAATCTGACTTACTTGCGTAGGTATTTTTTAAAATCTCTTAGTTCAAATTTATTAAAGCTACAGTAAATTTTCACTTAATAAAAATGTTTTCTTCTGATAGAAGTTTCCTATTTTTTAACAGGCATTTTTCCTACAATCCTTAAATAACTAAGATCAGAGCAGAACTGAAGGAGATAGACACACACAAAAAAAGAAACCTCGCAAAAAATCAATGAATCCAGGAGCTGGTTTTTAAAAAAATCAACAATAGCCGACTAGACAGACTAATAAACAAGAAAAGAGAGAAGAATCAAATAGACACAATAAAAATGATAAAGGGAATATCACCACCGATCCCACAGAAATACAAACTACCATCAGAGAATACTATAAATACCTCTATGCAAATAAACTAGAAAATCTAGAAGAAATGAAAAAATTCCTGGACACATACACTCTCCTAAGACTAAACCAGGAAGAAGACAAATCCCTGAATAGACGAATAAAAATTTCTGAAACTGAGGCAGTAATTAGTAGCCTACCAACCAAAAAAATTCAGGACCAGACGGATTCGCAGTCAAATTCTACCAGCGGTACAAAGAGGAGCTGGTACCATTCCTTCTGAAACTATTCCAAACAACAACAACAAAAAAGAAAGAATCCTTGCTGACTCATTTTATGAGGCCAGCATCATCCTGATACCAAAACCTGGCAGAGACACAACAAAAAAAAAAAACAAAAAAGAAAATTTCAGGCCAATATCCCTGATGAACATCAATGCAAAAATCCTCAATAAAATACTAGCACACTAAATCCAGCAGCACATCAAAAGCTTATTCACCATGATCAACTCGGCTTCATACCTGGGATGCAAGGCTGGTTCAACATACACAAATCAATAAATATAATATGTCACATAAACAGAACCAATGACAAAAACCATATGGTTATCTCAATAGATGCAGAAAAGGCATTGACAAAATTCAACAGCCCTTCATGCTAAAAATTCTCAATATACTAGGTATTGATGGAATGTATATCCAAATAATGAGAGCTATCTATGACAAACCCAAAGCCAATGTCATACTGAATGGGCAAAAACTGGAAGCATTCCCTTTAAAAACTGGCAGAATGCAAGCATGCCCTCCCTCACCACTCCTATTCAATGTAATATTGGATGTTCTGGCTAGGGCAATCAGGCAATAGAAAGAAATAAAGGGTATTCAATTAGTAAAAGAGGAAGTCAAATTGTCTCTCTTTCCAGATGGCATGATTGTATATTTAGAAAACCCCACTGTCTCAGACCAAAATCTCCTTAACCTGATAAGCAACTTCAACAAACTCTCAGGATATTAAATCAATGTGCAAAAGTCACAAGCATTCCTATACACCAATAACCGACAAACAGAAAGCCAAATCATGAATGAACTCCTATTCACAATTGCTACAAAGAGAATAAGATACCTAGGAATCCAACTTAGAAGGGATGTGAAGGACCTCTTTAAGGAGAATTACAAACCACTGCTCAAGAAAACAAGAGAGGACACAAACAAATGGAAAAACATTCTGTACTCATGGATAGGAAGAATCAATATCATGAAAATGGCCATACTGACCAAAGTAATTTATAGATTCAATGCTATGCCCATCAAGCTAACACTGCCTTTCTTCACAGAATTGGAAAAATCAACTTTAAATTTCATATGGAACCAAAAAAGAGCCCACATAGCCAAGACAATCCTAAGCAAAAAGAACAAAGCTGGAGGCATCATGCTACCTGAGTTCAAACTATACTACAAGGCTACAGTAACAAAAACAGCATGGTACTGGCACCAAAACAGATATACAGACCAATGGAACACAACAGAGCCCTCAGAAATAACACCACACACCTACAACCATCTGATCTTTGACAAACCTGACACAAACAAGCAATGGGGAAAGGATTTCCTATTTAATAAATGGTGTTGGGAAAACTGTCTAGCCATATGCACAAAGCTGAAACTAGTTCCCTTCCTTACACCTTATACAAAAATTAACTCAAGATAGATTGAAGACTTAAATGTAAGACCTAAAACCATAAAAACCCTAGAAGAAAACTTAGGCATTACCATTTAGGACACAGGCATAGGCAAAGACTTCATGACTAAAACACCAAAAGCAATGGCAACAAAAGCCAAAATTGACAAATGGGATCTAATTAAACTAAAGAGCCTCTGCACAGCAAAAGATATGATCATCAGAGTGAACAGGCAACCTACAGAATGGGAGAAAATTTTTGCAATCTATACATCCAACAAAGGGCTAATATCCAGAATCTACAAATAACTTAAACAAATTTACAAGAAAAAAAAAATCAGAATGAACTTCCATTCACAATTGCTTCAAAGAGAATAAAATACCTAGGAATCCAACTTACAAGGGATGTAAAGGACCTCTTCAAGGAGAACTACAAACCACTGCTCAGTGAAATAAAAGAGGACACAAACAAATGGAAGAACATACCATGCTCATGGATAGGAAGAATCAATATAGTGAAAATGGCCATACTGCCCAAGGTTATTTATAGATTCAATGCCATCCCCATCAAGCTACCAATGAGTTTCTTCAAAGAATTGGAAAAAACTGCTTTAAAGTTCATATGGAACCAAAAAAAGAGCCCGCATCTCCAAGACAATCCTAAGTCAAAAGAACAAAGCTGGAGGCATCACGCTACCTGACTTCAAACTATACTACAAGGCTACAGT
>NW_020259174.1:0-30457 GCF_003255815.1 Theropithecus gelada | reverse complement strand
AGAAAGAAAGAAAGAAAGAAAGAAAGAAAGAAAGAAAGAAAGAAAGAGAAAGAAAGAAAGAAAGAAAAGAGAGAGAAAGAAGACTGAAAAACAACCAGAAAATAAGTTTTCTTGATAAGTAAGTCCTTACTAATTGGTAAAAACATTGAATGTAAATGGACTAAACTCTCCAATCAAGAAACATAGAGTGGATGAATGAATGAAAAACAAGACTCAAAGATCTGATGCCTACAGGAAACATGTTTTACCTATAAAGATACATATATACTGAAAATCAAAGGGCAGAAAAAGATATTAAATGCCAATGAAAACCAAAATAGAGCAGGAGAATCTTTACTTATATTAGACAAAATAGATTTAAAGACAAAAACTGTAAGAGATTAAGAAGGTTACCATATAAAAATGAAGGTGTAAATTCATCAAGAGGATATAATGCTTTTATCTATATCCATATCTATATCTATATATAAACACACATATATATGCACTGAACACTGAAACACCAGATAAATAAAACAAATACTATTAGAGCTAAAGAAAGAGATATGTCCCAATACAACAGTTGGCGTCTTCAACACTCAACTTTCTGCTTTGGACAGATCTCACAGACAGATAATCAACAGAGAAAAATCAGACATAATCTGCACTACATAACAATTGGACCTAATAGATATTTACAGAACATTTCATTTAATGGTGGCAGAATACACATTCTTCTTACCAGCACATGGATCGTACTCAAGGATAGACCATAGGTTAGGTAACAAAACAAGTGTTAAACATTAAAAACAATTAAAATAATATCAAGCATTATCTCTGACTAAAATGGAAGAAAACTACAAATTAATAACAAGAGAAGTTTCGGAAACTAAACAAACATATAGGAATTAAACAAAATGCTCCTGAAAGACCAGTGGGTCAATAAACAAATTAAAAATACAATTGAAAAAAATTATTGAAACAAATGACAATAGAAACACAACTTACTAAAGCCTGTGGAATAGAGGGAAAGCAGTACAAAAAGATAAATTAGTACCTACATCAAAAAAGAAAAACTTAATAGATAATCTAATAATGTATCTTAAAGGACTAGAAAAGAAAGAACAAATTGAACCAAAAATTAGTAGAAGAAAAGAAATAATAAAGATCAGAGTACAAATAAATGAATTTGAAATTAAGAAAGCAATACCAAAGATGAATGAAAGAAAATTGTTTCTTGAAAAGATAAAGAAAATCGATAGACTTTTAGCCAGACTAGTTCAGGGAAAAAAAAGGGAGAAGAGCCAAATAAATAAAATCAGAAGTCAAAAGATACATTACAACTGATGTCACAGAAATTCAATGTATCATTAGTGGCTAGTATGAGCAACTATATGCCCATTATTAGGAAAAGCAAAAATAAATATATAAATTCCTAGACACACACAACCTACCAAGACTGAATCATGAAGAAATCTAAAACCTAAACAGACCAATAACAAGTAATGAAATAGAATATTTCATAAAAAGTTTCCCAGTAAAGAGAAGCCCAGATTCTGCTGGCTTCACTGCTGAGTTCCACCAAAATTTAAATAATTTATACTAATTCTACTCAAACTGTTTTGAAAAACAGAGTAAGAGGTAGTACTTCCAAACTAATTCTATGAAGTCAGTATTACACTGATACCAAAACCAGATGAAGAAACATTTGAAAAAAAAAAAAAAGAAAGAAAATTACAGGCCAATAACTCTGATGAATACTGATGCAAAATTTTCAATAAAATACTGTTAATAGCAAACAGAAATCAATGATACATTAAAAAGATTATTCATCATTACCAAGTGGGATTTATCCAAGGGATGCAAGGATGGTTCAACATATGCAAATCAATCAATGTGACACACCATATCAACAGAATGAAGAAGAGAAACCATATGATCATCTCAATTGGTGCTGAAACAGCATTTGATAAAGTTCAATACTGCTTCATGATAAAAAAACCCTCACAAAATTGGGTATAGAAGGAACATACCTTAACATAGTAAAAGACATATATGTCAGACTCACAGCTAGTATCACACTGAAGGAGGAAAAACAGAAATCCCTCCCCTTTAGATCTGGAACACAACAAGGATGCCCTCTTACGCAACTGTTATTCAACATAATACTGTAAGTTTTACCTAGAGAAATCAAAAAATAGAAAGAAATAATGGGCCTTCAAATTAAAAAGGAATTAATTAAATTATTCTTTTTTTTTTTTTTTTTCTTTATTTTTTTTTTTTTTTTTTTCTGGAGATGGAGTCTTGCTCTGTCACCCAGGCTGGAGTGCAGTGGTGTGATCTTGGCTTACTGCAACCTTTGCCTCCCGAGTTCAACTGATTTTCCTGCCTCGGCCTCCTGAGAAGCTGGGATTACAGGAGCACATCACCACACCTGGCTAATTTTTCTGTTTTTAGTAGAGACAGGGTTTCACCATGTTGGACAGGCTGGTCTTGAATTCCTGACCTCGTGATCTGCCTGCCTTGGCCTCCCAACGTGCTGGGATTACAGGTGTGAGCCATTGCCCCCGGCCATTAAAATATTCTTGTTTGCAGATGATATGATCTTACATTTGGGAAAACCTATAGACTCCACCAAAAAACATTTAGAACTGATAAACAAATTCAGTAAAGTTTCAGGATACAAAATCAACATATGAAAATCAGCAACATTTCTATATGCCAACAGTGAACAATCTGAAATAGAAATCATACAATTAATCCCATTTATAATAGCTGCAAATAAAATTAAATACCAAGAAATTAACCAAATAAGTAAAAGATTTCTAAAATAAAATCTATAAAGTACTGATGAAAGAAATTGAGGAGGACACCAAAAAATGAGATACTCCATGTTCATGTATTGGAAGTATCAATATTGTTAAAATGTCCATATTACCAAAAGCAATTTATAGATTTAATCTCTATCAAAATACTGATGACATTCTTCACTTGTCATGACCAGAGGTCATGGTGGCCATGAGGTGAGGCTTCTCTTCCTTTGGAAAGGAGAGGGAAGAGTAGGAAAAGCTGCATCTTGTGATTTGTGCTAGGTGAGCAGCAATGCAGTAGAATACCAGGTAGACTTCTAAGGTTTTTGACTCTAGTCCCTGACTCTTGAAAGGCACTTCTGGACCCACACGTGATATAGGGAGTCTTGCTGACCTGAAGGGATGGACACATGCCTGGCTGGCTTTGCCACCTGCTGATTGTGGAACCCCAATGCCTTGAGTAAACATAGGCAGTAGTCAGGGAATAGTTACAGCAGGCCTTGGGCAAGACCCAGTGCTGTGCTGGGTTCAGGTTTGACTCGGCACAGTCATAGTGGTGGTGGTTACAGGGGTGCTTTTGCCACTCCATCTCTAGCTTTAGGCAGCTAAGAACACAGAGGGATACTCTGTATGTTTAGGAGAAAGTAATGGAAGAGAACAAGAGTCTCTTCCTGGTAATCCAGAGAATGCTCCCTGATCTTGTCCAAAATAATCAAGATGTTCGCTCTACAAGTCTGCATAAACCACAGCATTACTAGGCTTGGGGGTGGGGGTGGAGAGGGGTTGAAAGCAGAACCAGCTTAGATCACAACACCTAAGTCTTTTCAAGTATCTGTAAACCCTCACCAAAAAAAGATGGCTATAAATGGCTATAAAGACCATATTAAACAGCAAATTCTTCAGTGCTCAGACATTGAATAACGTCTATGAGCATCAACATCATTCCTCAGAAAAGACCCTCATCAAGTGAACTAAATAAGGCATCAGGGACTGATCCTGGAGAAACAGAGATATGTGATCTTTCAGACAGAAAATTCAGAATAGCTGTGTTGAGGAAACTCAAAGAAATTCAAGATAACACAAAGAAATAATTCAGAATTCTATCAAATAAATTTAGCAGACATTGAAATAATTAAGAATAAATCAGAAATTCTAAAATGAAATTGGCATACTGAAGAACGCATCAGAGTTCTTTAATAGCAGTATTGAATGAGCAGAAGAATTAGTGAGCTTGAAGATAGACTATTTGACAATATAGGAAGCAATGAAGATTTCTTCTCTGGAATCTTTAGATGGAGCATGGCTTTACAGTCACCTTGATTTTGAACTTCTAGCCTCCAGAATGTAAGAGAATACATTTCTGTTGTTTTAAGACACCATGTATATGGTAATGTTTACTGTCTTTCTGAGCAACTAATTCAGTTATATATCCATATACTTATTATACCTTTTTCAGAAATAAAGAGGAATAAAATATTGATAGATGCTACAACATGGGAGAGCCTCAAAAAGAGTATGCTAAATTTTAAAAGATGTATCTAAGACTACATATTTTAGAATCTGCTTATATGAAATATCCAGAAACAGAAAATTTGTGGAGACAGGAAGCACATTAGTGGTTACCTAGAAGTGACCACGGGGATTCACTGCAATGAGTATGATTAATTTTCATTGTGGTGAAAGATGTGTTTTAAAACTGAATTGTTTTCACATGTTTGTAAAGTTGCTATACCTTATTGAATTATACACTTAAAAAGAGGTGAATTTTTGGCATATAATTGTTCCTAAATAATGATGTTTAAGATAAAAAGAAATAACAAGACTCATGTATTCCACTTTCTAGCCACTATCACTTTGTAGGTATTCCTCTGATGAACCTTTCCAATCAATCTAAGAGGCATAATTTTAACTATCTCATGCAGTCACATATTTTTTTTAGAAAGACATACATAAACATATGCCAATCTTGTAACAGCACCAAATGTTATTCATCAATATTAGTCCTAGAGATTTTTAAAATTCATATTAAAAGTTTGAAACACCTTAATGTAATCTCACAATAGGTATTAATACTGGAAATAATTTATGAAAGAAGATGCAAGTAGGGAAATGAAATCAAGCATACAGAACAAACATTTTACTATTTGTTAAATTGTGAAAATAAATGCTATGCTATTGATTCAGAAAATTCAGTATATGATCATAATCAGCAATCCCCAACCTTTTTGACACCAGGGACTGGTTTAATGGAAAACAAACCATGGTGTGGGGGTGGATAGTTTTGGGATGATTCAACCATATTACATTGATTGTCCACTTTATTTCTATTATTATTGCATTGCAATATATGTTGAAATAATTATATAACTCACCATAATGTAGAATCAAGTGGAAGCCCTGAGGTTGTTTTTCTGAACCTAGATGGTCCCATCTGGGGGTGATGGGAGGCAGTGACAGATCATTAGGCTTTAGATTCTCATGAGGAGTGCACAACCTAGATCCCTTCCACGTTCAGTTCACAATAGAGCTCGCATTCCTTTGAGAACCTAACGCCCCTGCTGATCTGACAGGAGGCGGAGCTCAGGCGGTAATGTGAGTGATGGGGAGTGGCTGTAAACATAGATGAAGCTTCCATTGCTCACTGACTGCTCACCTCCTGTTGTACAGCCAGATTCCTGCGCTGTCTCTGTCCCGGGGGTTGGGAACACCCTAGCATAGTTATACTCAAGGCATGAGAGAATTTGTAGTTCTTATTAAAATAAAATCTCAAACATTGTTGTAACAGAGACTAAAGAATAATAAAATCACATTGACAACATCAACAATTAACGAATCTTACCTCTACAGTGTTACGTGGATGTGCAGTAGAAATAGTCAAAACTTTGCAGTCAGGAAGAAAGTAACAAAAGTGGAAAGAGACAAAACACAATATTTATTGAGTATCTACTATGTGCTAGCCTATTTCAAATACATTATCTTATTTGATCCTTTCATTTCCTTGCAAGTTTGGTATTATTATCCCTATTTGAGAGCTCAGGAAACTTGCCATAATAAAACAGAGACTAGGATTTGAACTTGCCATAATAAAACAGAGACTAGGATTTGAACCCAGGTGTTTCTGATCCCATTTACTATGCTGTTTAAGTGCTTTTGGAAAACCTAACTTAATTTATTGAAACAGGAGATAGTAATAAAAATCTCATGCCAAATTTGCATCAGGATTTTTTGAGGAATGGATTCAGGCATTATAACTTTTCAAAGTGCCAAAAGTGATTCCAGGGTGTAGCCAGAATTGAGAATGACTAAAAAGGGAAATGAGATTGTCCAAGTGGAAATATATTGGTCCAGGAGACCTTACTTTAGTTCTCTATTAGTTTTTCCTGTGACATCTGCAAGTCATCCTGCCACTCTAGTTTTCTTATCTCTTTTGTATGTAAATTTTAATATCTACCCTATTTACATATACCTGAAGTTTACCACACCTGAAGTTCAAACTGGGAAACAGTTATTTATTATTCATTCAACTAATAAATACTGTTTCTTTGCTATGTGTTAGGCACTATTCCAGGTATTTGAGATACATCAGTAAATAAAAAAGATTCATGTTGCCGTGGAGCTTACATACTAAAGAGGAGATGCAGACAATAAAAATTAAAAATGTAATTGATACAGTATGTTAAAATATGGTCAGTGAAAAGATCAGAATTAGGGGACTCAAGGCATAGAACAGGGAAAGGAAAAGGTGAGAAGAGTTTTAATTTAAATAGGGGATTATAAAGATCTCATAAACAAGGTGAATATATGTAAAAGTATTGTAAAAACATGAGAATAATATGTGAACCTAAGATGATGCTGTAGTACAGTTCTAGACTCCTGATCTAAGAAGATAAATTAAATCAATATGCTAATATTTGCACTGGTGGGTAAGTATTTTCATTAAAATATATTAGGTATTATAGAAGACAATATTTTGATTATAACTTCACACTATCAATTAGACTTTTAAAAATCATTTTCTTGACCAATTTTCACCAATTGTTTGAACCTGACTTGATTAATATTGATATAATGCTCTTTCATGTACCTGCAATCCAAACTATTAGTTAATATGGTCTATTCAGTCTCCAGTTAAGACAAAAATTGTACAAAGTAATTATTTGATTACATTTTAAAATGATAAATTCAGTATCCCTCTGTGGTTATACCATATATTCAGCTGACATTTTGTGCTCTTTTCTGGCTTTATAGCTTCTGACCATGTCCATATGTCATTGCACTCACATAACATTGTGAGATAATAAAGATGTGTCAGCTGCCAGCTTTGTCAATGTGGTTTTACTATTCATTAAGTCTCCTTTGTGGGCTATTCCATGTTTTTGTACTTTAATAGAACTATCAATTTTCATATATCTTCTAGATATTTATGATCATATTGTGAGATTTCTGAACTAATAACACAGCATTTGTTGTCATGTACTTAAAAAGCAGAAAAAATTATTTTTTAAAAAATTTGTCTTGTTTCCAGAATTCAAACTTTTGTCCATTTATCTCCTTCTTGTAAATCTTATGCCACTTATGTTAGCCATCCGGGTTCCCTGGTGTTCCCAATCTACTCAGCGACCTTCAGAGAGGCAAAGAAGCCATAGTTATGCAGTTAATACTTGACATGGATTTAGCTACATACCCGGATTCTGTGTGGCATTTAACTATGGCTGTCTCACTCCAGAAGTGAAATAATACTGGTGATGGAGAGCCATCTGTTACCCTCGAGTATTTTGCCTATTGTTTCTCTAACCTTAATTCCCTTCCTGCACTCACTTTGCTCACTCTGCTATAGCTACTTGCTGTTCCTTAAGCAAATCAAACATGCTCCAAGCTCAGGACATTTGCATTTGCTGTTCCTGATGCTTAGGAAATTTCCCCAGCTACCCACATGGCAAACTTCCTCACTTCTTTTAATTCTCTTGTCACCAGAGAGGTGTACATATACATCCTATGGAAAATATTTCTACCCTACTGTTTCAACTCTATCCCTTAACCAGAGCTGTAACATTGGTAATTATATGCTGAACATACATACTAAGGGCACCAGCAACATAGGATCACCAAAACATTTTTAAAAAGTAATTCGATGTCATCAAAGTAGTCACCATGAGACTTCCTTAAACTTATTTTATTTGATTTAATTTTTATTTTATTTTAAGTTCCAGGATATATGTGCAGGACATGCATGTTTGTTACATAGGTAAATGTTTGCCATGGTGGTTTGCTGCACCTAGGAATGGAAGTAGAAACTATTGTGTTTTTATTGATTTAGATCTCTAAAGATATTACTCCATCAATGACAGACTGGATTAAGGAAATGTGGCACATATACACCATGGAATACTATGCAGCCATAAAAAAGGATGAGTTCATGTCCTTTGTAGGGACATGGATGCAGCTGGAAACCATCATTCTGAGCAAACTATCGCAAGGACAGAAAATCAAGCACCGCATGTTCTCACTCATAGGTGGGAACTGAACAATGGAACACTTGGACACAGGAAGGGGAATACCACACACTGGAGCCTGTTGTGGGGTGGGGGGCGTGGGAAGGTATAGCATTAGGAGATATACATAATGAACTCGTCATTTACAGAACACCAACATGGCACATGTATACATATGTAACAAACTTTCACGTTGTGCACACGTACCCTAGAACTTAAAGTATAATAAAAAATAAAAAGAAAAGATGTTACTCTTACCCTAAAACTGTCATCATTCTTTTAAAAAGCATGTTCCATGCTAAGTGCATATAGGTATACAACATGCATTTTATTTAGCCATTTAAAATGAATAATGCTGATTTCCTTATCTTACAAGACGGGGACCCTTAAATACATATCCTCCCTCACTTCCTTATTTTAAAGCTATCATATTCAGGGTCTTGTTTTGTGTTTTTAAATTGGTGGTAACTACAGATACTAATCAGACTGTAGTTAATCTTATTCTAGATTTACTTTAAAGGTGACTCCACAGGACATAAAATGTACTGAATCTGAACTGTTAGAGAAGCTACTAGTCTCTATCATCTGTCTTTCTTTAGTGTATTTGTGTGTTCTACTATTCCAAAGGATGCTGTTTAAAGATGAAAGGAAGAGGAACTGTGCAATTTAGTGTTCAATGAACAATATGGCTGGAGCAGACATATAATCAAAGACTTCATGAGGTGCCTGTTGCTTATATATATATTTTTTTCTATCCCAAGTCACTGTTGATCCCATACAACTCAGTCCCTTTCATTTCCACTTTTCCTTCATCAGCATATTAATGCTGTTCATCACCATTCTTTAGAAATGTGTCACATATTGCATTCTCTATCCTTTGAAACATATCATCTCATCTGGAACTATTCAATAGCTGCAATTTGATGATTCTGGGCTGCTGAGCACAACTGATCAGCACATTAAACTGCTAGGAGACTCTTTTCTGGAGTAGATCGAATTCTTTCCAATGTAGTCCTAAGGGGCCTTCCGGTAATGAAAAGTAGAAATTTGAAGTCCTTTCTACCTATCTGTTGCGAGGCAGCTCTAAATGGAGTCCCAATAGTTTTTCTTTCCCATAAGCCATATTAAAGCAAATCAAGTATAAGGCAGTAGAAGTTGGAGTTTGACTAGAGATTCTGCCATTATCAATTTAAGAAGTATTTTAAAGTCTATTCATTTTCAGATATAACGCAACAAAGAAATTTGATGTATGCAAGAATGTTGTATATTCTTAAACTGCTATAACTAAACTAACTCAGTTAAAAACAAAATTGCCCACACACACATTCACATATATAAGTAATATTAAAAGAAAAAAACTTACACTTTTACAAGCTTAAAATGTATTCTTGAATCTTTTATGTTTCCCCACCCACACTATATCAAGCCTAACTTGAACACATTTTGAAGAGAAGAAAGCTCTAGCGTCTGGGTGGGGTGGCTCACGCTTGTAATCCCAGCACTTTGGGAGACCAAGACGGACAGATCATGAGGTAAAGAGTTCAATACCACCCTGGCCAATATGGTGAAACCTCGTCCTTACTAAAAATACAAAAATTAGCTGGGCATGGTGGCGCATGCCTGTAGTCCCAGCTACTCAGGAGGCTGAGGCAGGAGAATGGCTTGAACCCGGGACACGGAGGTTGCAGTGAGACAAGATTGCGCCAGTGCACTCCAGCATGGGCAACAGAGCGAGGTTCCGTCTCAAAAAAAAAAAAAAAAAAAAAGAAAAAGAAAAAGAAAGAGAAAAGAAAAGAAAGCTCTAGCAACTTAAAACAAAATGACACTCAATTCAAAATTATTGGTTTGAAGACAGATATTTCTGATTTTATATATTTTCCATGATAGAATCTTTAAAATTAATGAGTTGTTAGGCTGCATAAATCTGCAGTTGAATTGTAAGTATTTCAATGGCAGTATTTTCAGAGACGAAACAAAATGATGATGGATTTGGTTGTGTGCGACAATTGAATATTAGTGTGCTCTAATTGTCTATGGTATTCTTTTATTGCCTCTGACTAAATATTGTACAGAGTTACTTTATGCAGCTTCGGTTCTCCCAAATTTTATCCTAGAGGTAGCTGCATGCTGCACTGGCAAATGATTGATGTATTTGTTTGTAAACACAAGGAAATTACAAGGCATTATTGTCTGGAAACACCTATGAAGATACAGTACAGTTAATTTTTTTAATGGCTTCATATCTTATTAGCTCACATGTTATTTCCTTCCATTTCTTTTATACTATTCTATCTTAACCAATATTATTTCTTGCATTAAACTAAAATGGATCTCCTGAGATAACTGTGTTGCTTTAAAAGTTCTTTAATGGAGGACAAAAGCTGAGATGTTTTTGATTACTAGTATTCCTTCACATTTCTTATGCCCTTACATTTGTAAAGATTATAACAATTATTTTGGTAAAATGTAAAGTGCCTTTTTAAGTTTTGCATCCTGAAAGGGACCTCATTGCCAAAACAACAATTTCTTAAAGATCAAATTGTGACTCTGTTTAACATAATTTTTACTTTGGAGGCTTGCCAAGAGAATTGCATGTTAGTGAGTCATCTTCAAATTAAAGTTCTACACAGTCTCACAACCATAAGGTAGAAATTGTAGAGAAAAAAAGAGCCTCTGAGGTATTTTATTAGCAGTATATGACATGTACTGATAGCATACCACCCATCCAAAATGGACAACCTGAACAGCAAGATAAAAAAGGTATGCATGGAATACTAAAAGAAGTTTCTCTAAATTTCAAGAATAAAATTCCACGTTAATTTTATTTTCTATTACCTGCTTGTCACTCGAATGCAACATCCTATGTTGGTGGCAAGAAAAAACTTAAAAACTAGAGTATTTTGCACTTTCTGGAGTTTGGCAATTAACTTTGTTTTCAAACTGCACCTGGGGAAAAAAGCAATTATTTTTAGTCTTCAAATGGTTGCATCTAAATCATAAGTACTAGGTTTATTTTTCAAACCAAAGGTATGATGGCAATAATGTGTTTAATAAGATTAAGCTATTACATAGGTCCTTCTATTCATAAGCCCACATTACTGGTATACCCTGAGCCCCATAATGTAAGTTACTTTATAATGTCAACTGAGTTATAATTAGTATACTTAGATTTTAATTTGTGAATGAATAAAGTAACACTACCATTTAAAATAACTTTCTTGGATGTAGAGCAAAGGGAACTCTCAAACACTGTTGGTGGAGATGTAAATTATTACAACCTCTATGGAAAACATTATGGAAATTTCTCAAATAACTAAATATAGAACTACCATTCAACCCAAGAATCCCACTAATGGGCTTCTATCCAAAATAAAATATATCATTATATCAAAAAGATACCTGCACTCATATGTTTATTGCGGCACTATTCACAATAACAAAGTTATGTAATCAACCTGAATATCCATCAGTGGACGATTGGGTAAAGAAAATGTGGTACATATACACTGTGGAATACTACTCAGCCATAAAGGAGAATGAAATTATGTCCTTTGCAAAAACATAGATGAACCTGGAGTCCATTATTCCAAGTGAAAACTCAGAAACAGAAAGCAAAATATCATATGTTCTCACTTATAAGTGGTGGCTAAACAATGTGTATACCTGAATATAGAGGGTGGAATCATAGACACTGGAGACTTCAAACAGTGGTAAGGTGGAAGGTGGAAGGCAGGTGAGGGATGAAAAATTACCTATTGGGTACAAAGTATACAATCCAGTTTACCCAAAACCTTCTCTCATAACTTTCATTTACATACACTTTGATTATGTATGAAAATTATCATTTTTGCACTATGCCACCTTCTTTGAGGTTACCTCTATACGTCATCATTGAAAACTATGCCAGCAGCAGGCTGACTCCTCATAGGTTTTGGTGAATAAACTGTAGGGAGGAAGGCAGACCTGAGGAAATCTACTGTAAAGATTGGCATACTTCTTTATGGAGTGAGTGTTCTGTTACCTGTACTGTGGTGGGTAACAAGATGAATGAGAAAAAGAGATTGCATTTGAATGTTCCTATTATCCAGTAGAAGTGATGAAAAAGCTGCATGAACATATCATGCATTAACAAAAGGGGAATATTCTAAAGGGGATTTTCAATCTGAAGATTTAAATGCCAACGCAATAGCAACAAGACAAAGGTAAACACCTTTCCGCACACCCCCCCCCTACACACACACCTTATAGTATACACACATATATAAATGAAATACTGCTTCCTGTCTTCCTTCCTCATTGTTATTCCTTTCCATAATATCTAAAACTGACCTTCTTACATGTAAAAAGTCTATTCCATACTATCACAAAATACGTTTCCTATTCATCAAACTTTTTTTTAGTAACTGCTATGTGCTAAGCTTTGAGCTAGGCAGTGGCGATCCAGAAGTGAGTACCTACATGGTAGCTTTTGAGGATACCTAAGGAGCTTACAGTCTAGTGCTGTACTGTTCAGTATTGTAGCCATTAGCCAGTTGTGGCTATTTAGCAACTGAAATGTGACTAATCCAAATTTAGATGTGCTATAAGTATGAAAATACGTACCAGATTTCGACGATTTATTACGAAAGATATATAAAACAGCTCATTACTAATTTTCTATGTTGATGAAAAGTTAAAAAAATAAGGTTTTGGATTAAATAGCTAAATAACATATATTAACATTAATTTATTTCACCAGGTTTCCCTTTTTACTTTTTCAATGTCAGTTTACTCATTTGTGAAGTGGTTAAATTAATATTCACCATGAAAGGTTGTTGAAAGAATGAAAGTAGAGACAGATATATGGCAAGAAACACAATACCTAAAATTTCATGATTGTTCAATAAATCTTACTTCAATTTCTCTATTTTCTCATTTAATTGTTCTAACTTCTCAAAATGTCACACTTACTTTGCACAAGGTGAACATTTCAAACAATCTGAATTCTTCAAATTGAAAGCAAAAATACCTCTTTCTCTCCCCTAATCTCACTTTTAAATCTCCAATATAGTATATTAATATATATCCTATAAGAATGCATTTGTATCCATTTAAAACTAACAAGATAATTCAATTTCAATACTGCACTTTGGATTTTTTAATTAATATATTTTGACCTTTCATATCAGCACAGATAGATTTAACATTCCTTTGAAAGCAAATGTAGATATAACACATTTTTAAAACAATGTTACAGTATCCATTGTGTGGATGTACCATAAGCATTTAGGTTCTCATTCACTTATTAAGGGGCATGTTGTTTGTTTTCATTTAGAAACAAAGACTTATTCATTCTTTCTATTTTTTTGGTACCCATTAATTTGATAGCACAATAGGGGGACTACAGTCAATAATAACTTAATTGTACATTTAAAAATCACTTGAAGAGTGTAATTGGATTGTTTGTAACTCAAAGGATAAATGCTTGAGGGGATGGATACCTCATTATTCACGATGTGCTCAATTTCACATTGCATGCCTGTATCAAAACATCTCATGTACTTTATAAATACATACACCTACTATGTACTGACAAAAATAAAAAAAATAAAAAATACAAAGACATATATTTTTAAATGCCTACATTTTCAAGCTTGTGCAAATACATTGGTAGGATATATTCCCAGAGTAAACTTAGCTGAATCAAATAGTAGGGGTATAAACATAGATATTGCAACATAGCTCTCCAAAGAAGTTTATAATTGAACTACATTTTGAGCATTTTATATTTTTAGACTTTCTCACATTTGTCAATCTGATAGGTAAAAATGTGTGGTTTTGTTTTAATATTCAGTGTTGAAAATTATTTGTGAAGTTCTGTATTTTTCTCATTTATTAACATTAAGCTTCTGTGAGCTGTATGATAATATTCTTTAGCAATTAATAAACCTGAGTTATCCATTACTTAGACATTTGTAGAAAGCCTTTACATGTTATAAAAATTATGGGTTTCTTTCTGTTAAGTGTTTTAAAAAATGAAAGGATGAATGAACAATTTCTACTATTTTCTAAATTTGTTATTTTAGTTTACTTGATTTTGTTTATATTTTGACATGCAAAATTTGTCAGTATTTATCTGTAAATGTTTGTTAAACAAATGATGAATTCTTTATTAGGCTGAACTAATACTAAACTAAATCCTCATGAGGTCTTCTGGCCAATGATTATTTTATTTCTCTAAAGACCTTTAATACTAAACCCTAAGAGAAACCTTGCAGAGTTCTTCAGAGGCTTCATTTCACAGACTTGAAGGAAATGTAAAGCAAAATGAAGTTTTCTTGTTGCTATTTTCTATAGAAATAGTCATTATTAGCTGATATCAAGTTGAAACCAATTATTTATTGGTGATCCTTTTCTTCTTAGACCTCATTCAGACTTGATAGAGACAATCTGTGAAATCCCTTCTTTTATGATGACTAAACACTAAAATTCCTCTGGTGGTTCTGTGTGATTTATGTATGGCTATAAACATAAGTCATGAAAGACAATAAAGTCTAAACCACTTATAACAATGACTCATAGGCTGCCATACTGTATGTGAGATTTATAAAGCGCATACAACTATTTTGTCACCTTATTCCTAAACGCATAAATGAATTTCAGATTACACTTATGTAAGATAAAATAGATAGGCTAACATTAGCTAAGACTACCACTTTATAGATGAAAACCTTGCATGAAAAGACCTTAACACAAAGTCTTTGTCAACTGTAGGAACAGTTTTATTGAAGCAGAAAATTAGATCATCCAAAAAAGAGATAAAACTCGCAAGTGTCTTGATTTGTAGAATGAAAACCCAAGCAGGACACATATATATTTTAAAAATATATAACTAAGTACAGTTGACCCTTGGACAACACAAACTTGAACTGTATAAGTTAATTTATATGTGAACATTTTTCTACCTCTGTCATTCCTGAGATGGCAAGACCAACCCCTCCTCTTGTTCTTACACAGTCTACTCAACTTGAAGACAAAGATTAAGACATTTATCATGACCTACTTCTACTTAAGGAATAATGAATATATTTTCTCATTCTTATGATTTTTAAAATTACATTTTATTTAGCTTACTTTAAGAATACAGTATATAATATCTATAACACAAAAAAATGCTAATCGAAGGTTTATGGTATCAGTAAGACTTCTGGTCAACAGTAGGTTATTAGTAGTTAAGTTTTTGGAAAGTCAAAAGTTATATGTGGATTTTCAACTGTGTGGGTCAATGCCCCTAAGCCCTGTATTGTGCAAGGGTCAACTGTATTAGTGTCAGACTGGGTTTGGAGGTAGAGAGATTATTACAAAATTAGACACCTTTCTACAAAAATGCATGTTATCTCTTAGATAATGATGGTACATAGTTTGTGTATTTTGATACTGAATTTGTAAAATACTTCATATTAGATGGAAGCAAGGCTTATTATATAGGTTGATGTGAAAGTAATTGCGGTTTTGCCATTACAGGTAATCTTCATGAGATCTTCTGGCCAATGATTATTTTATTTCTCTAAAGTAAAGGCCTTTAATACTAAACCATAAGAGAAACCTCGCAGAGTTATTTTGCCATTAAAGGTAATGGCAAAAACCGCAATTACTTTTGAACCAAACTAATATATAATTGAATTCTTTCGTGAGAACAGTAAAGCTCAGATAAGACCATTTTTAGGGGATTACTGTGGAGAAAATGGGTGACAAAAGGAAAGATAAATATATCATTTTAAAAAAATTCATTGAACTCCAATCTTCTTGAGGTTAGAGTGCTGTTATCACTGGATTCTGTGAAAGTCCTCCCCACATATTAGTAACATGAATACTGATTTGGGAATGTTTTAAGGATATCATAACACTCCCTGATGACACTGAAGACATCTATAGATATTGCAAAAACAGGCTTAGGAATCTGTACATTATCCACTGAGCCATCAGTAGAATAATCTTTGCCTTTTAGGCCTTGTAGCTCTATTATTTCTCCAAATATGGGACCAAAAATAAAACAAAAATTATTTCCCTTTAATGTCATTTCTCTGGGGTTAGTGTATAGTAATTTCTGGAATCACATTTGTCACACTGGCAGCTACTCCTATTACAAACCTCACTAGCCGCCTGCATCCCCATGTCCCTTTAACTATTTAGGAATTCAGCATTAGTCAGAGAGAAGTTTGCTACCAAGGCTAAGGAACTGCAACATTGGCTTTTCCTGAAAAGCCCACCTTCTGAGTGCATGTCTCACTGCATTTTCAATTTGTATCTTCTTTTTGGTTTCAGTGGGGTGATTGTCAGTGTCACATAAGAGATTCAGAGATTAGGGGTGTTCATCATTTAAGAATCACTGTGAAAAGTCAGAGCAGAAGACGGACATTTTTGTATCACAGATGAAGTTTTGGGAAGGATGAAGAAGAGACACAACCCAGTTCTCTGGTATTAGTGTGTAGTAACTTCACAGAATGACATTTCTTACATTGTTAGCTACTCCAATTGCAAACATCATTAGCCACTGCCATCCCAGTTTCTCTATAATTATATCAGAATTCAGCATTAACCAAAGAGATGTTTGCCACCAAGAAGGCGCAAAACCCTGTGGACCTATTGGATCAAAGTTTTAATGAAGAAACATAGGTTTTATATCATCACCCACCAAAAGAATTCAATTACAGACACACTTTGTAATGAAATTTATTTTGGGAGAAGAAAAAAAGAAAAATGAGAGAAGCTATTTTTCATATTCCAGCTGATGTCTCTGACTGGAAAAGACTCACATTAAATATAAAAACCTATCTTTAAACAATATCAACGATGTCAGACTGCCAAATGTAAGATGTATATAGTTAAAATGAAAACTACAGACACTTTTTAAAATAAAATAAGCTGAAACATCTTCTTTTGATATAGTCTCATTAAGAGAACTCTGTATTTAAATCTCTCTCTCTTATTCTCTCTTTCCTCTCTCTTTAATATGACCACTGACCTTCTCTACTTGAATAATTATATATCACATTGTAAAGCAAAACTCTGGGAGCATACAGGTGAGAGACTGGATACTTCACACTCTCACTTTCCAAATTAAAAAATAAATACAAAAATCCTATCTCAGAGAGAACTGGGTCTCTCAATTTGGAAATTTTCACAGGGTGAGGAGAAATGAATAGCTACGTGTCTACTTTCAATTCATTCTCAACATAACCTCAGCAGTTCAAGTATTAGAAAATAAATAAATTAACAAGTGACATACTGATGAATTTCAAAGGAGGCAATCAGGAAGGTGACAAATGTAACTATGACAAGACACTAATGCCTGAGGCACAATATTAAAAAACAAGAAGAACCTCACAGAACCATACAATCTTGGTGAGCCATCCAGAGGTTGCCTGACAATTGGCTTCAGTTTAGGAACAAGGAAAGACAGCAAGATCAAGGCAGGAATATGAAAATAAAATAGCAACAGAGAGAATTTTTAAAGGCCCCAAATTAAACAGAAAGCCAGAAACAAATTATCCAGCAGTTTTCTGTGAGATTGGACCTTTGTGGGTCAGCAGAATAACACAAGCAGCTGGATTATAGAGGTGCCAAATCCACCACTACTGCCTTGCACATCCCAGCCATGAACTAAAGCCCATCTGTGTGATGCTGGCCTGGAAAATCTCAGCATCTAAATAGCTTCTTTGGTATACTTCTTGCTGCAACAAAAATTTGAAAGGAAAAAGGATTGGTCTATAATCATTAATCACTTAGTATGAAGAGTTTTATGGACATCTGTACTTTAGTATGTTTTATGACATTCACTGGTCAGTCAATAATCAATGCCCTGTATGAATAAAGTATAAAATAGGAATAGGTTTATACTATCTAAACCTAGATGATCATATCCAACCCCAAGTTTTAAAATAGAGTCTATATACCAGTGACCTTCCAAGTCTCCCTTTAGCTCTGAAATCGCTCCCGAGCCCCAGACTTATATACACAATTATCTTTTCCTTATTTGACAACTCTAGTTGGATCTCAAATTTAATATCTCCACTATCTTCCCACTTATTCAGGCTAAATAATCCGGGAAATATTCTTGATTATTGTATTTCACTAATGTCTAAACTTTCTAGTCCATTATCAAATGCTGTTGATTCTTCTAAAATATAACTCGAATCTATCTACTATTTGTACTCCCACTCTTACCAACCTCATCCAAGCCATGGTCACATTTTACTCATAGCACTGCAATAGTCTGCTAATGTATTCCCCTGGTCCCATTGGAAAATCTTCTACGTTTTCCACCCAATATCCAGAGTGATTTTTTTAAAGTAAAATAGTTCCTTTGCTCCTAGGCTGAGAAGTCTTCCAATGACTATTACAACAAGGATAAATTCTAAACTGTAAATCATGCCTGGCAAAGCCTTTGTTTGATCTACCCATGCTTTTCTTTCTTTCATTGAATATGTAAATCTCATTTCCAATTAAGGGCCTATGCACTTAGCCATCTCTCTGCCTGTAACATTTAGATATTTGCAAGGACAGCTCCTTGTCTGTAAGATCTCAGGTAACCAACCTCTAATTCGAGAGTCATTTCCTGGCCACCTAATTTAAATAGTCCCCAGTCACTTTTCATCCCATTCCCACTCTTTATAACATGTATTACTGTTCTCGTACAAAATGCTTATTCCTTTATTTGTTTTAATGCGTGCCTCAACATGAGAATGTAATCTCCATGAGAGCAAGGATGTTGTTTGCCAAACTCACTGCTGTATCTCCATAACTAGACCAGTACTTTGCACAGTGTAAACATCCAATGATTGAATTAAATATAATAACGTATATGTTTACCATCTGACTTAATATTATGCCTACTCAGATCATTCCCTATCCTGTTAACTTCTTTGTTTTTCTTCATAACACTTATCACTTTACAGCATTTATCATTGACTGTAATTATCACATTCACTTGTTGCTTTTCTTTTTTTTTTAAATTTTGTAACTCCCTCAACTGAAATGTAAAACCCGTGAGAACAAGGGCCTTGTCTGTTTTGTTCACCATTAAATATTCAGTTCTTAAACCTAGATGAGTGCTTGGCACTCATCTAGTTAGAGTTCAATAGATATCTGGTGGTTAAATGAATGCATTTTGATGAAAAACTTGCAGAAAGAAAAGATGAATATTCTGATTCAGTCTCTCAAATAGATGTGTCCCTGTAATTAAGGTTCTCGTAAGGGAGTAGGCATTTGGATATTGTAAAAAGAATATCAGTTCAAATTTATGGAGAACATAATTATAGCAGACACTGTTGTAAATGTTTTACATATATTTACTTAATGCCACAATAACTCTATGAGTGAGGTTTTGATATGGAAGGGAGGCAGGAAAGTGCTGGGAGAACGATGGGTCCCTGGCGAGGGCTCCACCCCTGGGCCTGTGCCCATGGAACTGGGTGAGGACAGGGACTCCTGCCTTCACACCCAAATGTTTTATTTCCCAAGACCACCCTGACCCACCACGTGCCATCTTGTGCTTGTAAAAACTATGAGACCCAGGCTGGGTGCGGAAATCCCAGAACTTTGAGAGTCCGAGGCGGGTGGATCATGAGGTCAGGAGATCAAGACCATCCTGGCTAACTCTGTGAAATCCCGTCTCTACTAAAAAAAAAAAAAAAATACAAAAACTTAGCTAGGCATGGTGGCGGGCGCCTGTAGTCCCAGCTACTCGGGAGGCTAAGGCAGGAGAATGGCGTTAACTCGGGAGGCAGAGCTTGCAGTGAGCCAGGATCGTGCCACTGCACTCCAGCCTGGGTGACAAAGCGAGCGAGACTGTGTCAGAAAGAAAAGAAAAGAAAAGAAAAGAAAAGAAAAGAAAAGAAAAGAAAAGAAAAGAAAAGAAAAGAAGAAAAGAAAAGAGAAAAGAAAAGAAGAAAAGGAAAAGAAAGAAAGAAAAAAGAAAACCAAGACCCAAGCGGGAAGAGACACAAGCAGCTGGACGTCAAGAGGAACACGTCCGCGGAATAACACACAAGCAGCCAGATGTCCAGAGGCCGTCGAAGAGAGCATGCCCAGGAAGAGCACACCGACAGACGCCTGCTTGCCGGCACGTCATTGACTGGCGGAACAATGTGGAGTTTGGCCAGGACGGTTGCAGAAGAGCCTGCAGTGCCAAGCGACCTGACTCCAGGGTAAAACCACTTCCCTTCTGGGTCCCCCATCTGCTGAGAGCTACTTCCACTCAATAAAACCTTGCACTCATTCTCCAATCCCAGGTGCGATCCATTCTTCCGGTACACCAAGCCAAGAACCCCCAGGGTACAGAAAGCCCTCTATCCTTGCAATAAGGCAGAGAGTGTAATTGAGCTGACAAGGGTAACACAAGCTGCTTATGGATGGCCAAACTGAAAAAGCACCCTGTAACAGACGCCCACTGGGGCTTCAGCTGTAAACATTCACCCCTAGACACTGCTGTGGGGTTGGAGCCCCACAACCTGCCCGTCTGCTTGACGGCCATACTACCCCTAGGGGTTTGAGCAGCGGGCACCACCCTGTGAGGTTGATAAGGGAGTTTTTCCCGTTTCGATATTACTATAACTCGGTTTAAAGACTAGGAAGTAGAGGCAAAAAGACATAGAATAATGTGTTCAAAATTGATTTCCTATTATTATTTCTATTAAGTTTTTTTCCCCCAATTAGTAGACCAGTATTCAAAGCTAGACTACCTATCTTGAAAGCTCACCCTCTCAATCAATACGCTAAAAAGCTTTTAACATGAGATTTGGAATAAGTAAGTTTTTAATAAAAAAAAATATGTTGATAAATGAGTGGTTTCTTGCTCATGGTTGTCTAGGTGTAGGTGTGGCTTACTCCAGACCCATGAAAGAGGGAGAAAGCTCATCTTCACCATCTCTAGGTCTCCTTGAGACCTGAGGGCTCCATGGAAAATGTTTTTCTTAATCTCATTTGTTTCACTGTAGACCACAGTATGCACTTTATTCAGACCATCGGTGAAAAGCAGTTTGAGATACTATTAATGAAAATAATTTATAAAGTCATTGTATTCTCAGAATTATCAATGTTTTCTATATCACTTATGTATGTGTGTGTATCTATATCGCGCACACAGAAGTGATATAGAAAGCATTTCCTATTCCTAAATGTGTGTATGTATATATGTATGTATGTGTGTGTATATGTGTGTGTGTACATACATATATGTATAAATATATACACACACATCCCTTTCTTCTAGCACCACCTACTTCAGCTTCTTTTCTGAATGATTTCAGAGGGAATGCTTCCTTGAAGCAAGTAATCTCTGTATCATTAGCACAAAGTAATCCTTAGTATAATTGGCTTTAATTGCCTTTAATTATTTTATATCTAAATTAACATACACCGCAGGACATTTATAACCATAATAATGAAATATCTTATTATAGTGGTTTATTGAAGTACTATGCTCAGCTTTAACTTTTGGGAATCACTCGGAGGTCTAACAGTGCCCATAAATCATTCTAATGGCAGAGGTTGAAGGTGCAATGGGACCCTGAGCAGGAAATGAAATATATAAACTTTTAAATTAACTCCCAGTAAGGCCTAGGGCTTTATTGTTACTCTCATACTGCTAGAATTATGACAAAATTCAAATAGCCAATCCATTCACCAGCCACATGGTAAACTACCTTTAAAATTAATATATAAGTTAATACTTTTTATATTTCCAGCATTAAAATAAGTATATTTATATCCTAAAGTATTCTAGAAGCTAGTTAAGCTAAAGAGATATCAGCTTCATTATTATTAATCCCTAAGTATTAGGTGAACTAGTGATCTCAATGCCACGGATATTAGATGAAGATTTTTTTTTTTTAACTCAAGGCTAGAAACTAACTTCCTATAGCCTATATCTCAGTATAGTGCTCATTGAAAATGAGGGTTATCAGATATTGTGAGTATGGTGAAAGGATAATGTCAGCTCTGTTACCTAGGTGGAACGGATAGGTTTTTTTTTTTTTTTAAATCACATTCCAATATTACCAATAGTTGCCTGCATTGCATATCATAATATATTGTATACATTTACATAGACACATGCAATATGTACAATAATCTTATTGAATGGGGAAAAATCTATGTAACTAGACAAACCAGTTTCAGCAGATGGGAAAAACAGAATAAGGGTTTGTTTTGGAGCTTGCTTCCTAAATATGTAACAGTCGGTTATAATCTTTCAGAAACCTGCTCCTGGGCTGTGTTACCTTCCTATGGTGAAAGAGCCCTTGGAGGAAGTAGCATCCATAAAAATCAAAGTTTGATCCAACAACACAGAAAAACAGCTGTATAACATTTTTTTAAAATCTCTTTGTAAAATGTCACATATTGTAAGTCAGGGAGGCTGAACTTAAAACCTTATTTTAGGAATTAATTTCTTTAAATAGTTGGGGCCCATAAAGAGCATATTAATAAAAAGTAAACTAAAATTTGCCACCCTGAACTACTTTATAAGTGTTAGATTATGCTTTCATTTGACTGCTCTGTCAATGTGGTTTTTCTAAGTGTTCTGAATCTCTGACTTGAGCCAAGTTATCACTAGGCCACATTTTTGTTATACTTTTCCTTCTATTCATCCAGCATGTGATTTGTCTCTTTAAGGTCAGTGCAATGTCAGCTCAATAAAGGGCTAATATACTTGGCAGATAATAATAAAAGATACCACATCCAGGAAACACTCGAGAGAGGTTTCCAACGACATATACCTCCCCAGTCCCGACCCTCAAGCTGACTTGAAATTTACTACATTTACCCAAAATCCTGTTGTGGATTATTTTGTGTCTTTGTGTTTTTGCTATTGTTGGACTTAAAATAGTCTATTTCTTGCATATTGTTATGTCCTACTACATTTATATGTTGGAAACTTAATCTCCAATGCAGCACTCTTGAGAGGTAGAAACTTTAAGAGATGACTAGATCATAAGGGCTACTCTTCTGAATGGCTTAATGCCATTATCACAGCAGTGAATTTGTTATCTTGAGAGTGCACTCCTGATAGAAGAATGAATTTGGCACAGTTTCTTCTTTATATTTCCCCCTTGTGCTTCTTTGCCTTGTGATGCTTTCCACCATGGGATGATACTCACCAGATGCTGACACCTAGCTCTTGGACTTCCCAGCCTCTAGAACCAGGAGCTAAATAAACTTCCATTGTTTATAAATTACCCAGTTAGTGGTAATATATTATGGGAGCAGAAAATGGGCTAAGATGAATATAGCAAGAAAATCTGAGCCTAAAGCTCTCAGATAATGATGTGAGAATCCTATTCTGTTTTGATAAGCTCATAGAAATAATGGTGAAGTTATAAAGTAATGATATTGTTAGAGTTCATTACCCATCAATCACCCTATTACATATATTTAATATATATTTTTCCATTAATGTACATAAAAGGTTATTTAGTTGTCATCATCCTTCCCATTTTAAAGAAGAGAAAATATGCTTAGAAATGGAAATTATTTCCAAAGTCAAACAGTTAGAAAATATTTCATCTGAGATTTGAACAAAAGTCTAAGTTCAAACCCAGAAGATGTTCCATTTAACCACTAGCTTATTTCAACATCTTTCTGTAAATAGCTTCTCTGATGCCTGGAAAACATAAAGCACTAGCACATCAAAATCAAATGATCACACATGTTTTTTGTATTTAATGTTTTTGAAATACACATAGCTATACAAAAAAACTAACTTTAAATGTATACTAATTTAGATGCTAATAAGCATACTTTCTAAGGTCAAAAAACCCACCAAAAACATAGTTTGACCCTGCATCTATGGTTACTATCTGTCCTAGATAGAAAAGTTGTAATATAAGTATTTCTAATATACATTAACTGTCACAAAATTGCAATATTTCAAAGTCAACCAACGATTAGCTAGACTAACCAGGAATGAAAAGAGAAGACTCAAATAAATAAAATCAGAAATGAAAGAAGAGACATCAAAACTGATACCACAAAAATACAAAAGATCATTAAAAACTACTGTAAACAATTATATGTCAACAATTTGGATAAATTAGAAGAAATGAATAAATTCCTAGAAATATACAACCTACCAGTACTGGATCATGAAGAAATAGAAAATCTGGAGAGGCTAATAATGAGTAAGGAGATTCAATTAATAATACAACTCTCCCATTAAAGAAAAGCCCAGGACCAGAAAACTTCACTACTGAATTCTAAAAAAACACTTAAAAAAGAACTAATACCAATTCTTCTCAAACTCTTCACAAAAAACTGAAGTGGAAGTAATTCTTCAAAATTCATCAGGCCAGCATTACCCTGCTACCAAAGCCATACAGGTACATTACAAGAAATGAAAATCACAGACCAAAATCCCTGTTGAATGTAAGTGCAAAAATATTTTACAAAATATTAGCAAACTGAATTCCAGCACCCATTGAAAGAATCATACAAGTGGAATTTATCCCTGGGATGCAAAGATGTTTCAGCAAAAGGAAATGATTAAATGTGATACACCATATTAAACAGAATTAAAGACAAAAGTCATAAAATAATCTCAATATATACAGAAAAATAATTTGACAAAATTCAATATCTTTTCATGATTAAAAATTTTCAACAGATTAGGTATAGAGGGAATGTATCTCAACATCTAAAACAGTCATATATGACAAACCCATAGCTAGCATCATACATAATGGAGAAAAGTTGAAAACTTTTTGTCTAAGATAAGAAAAAAGACAAGCATGCTCTCTCACCACTGTTTTTTTTGTTGTTGTTTTTGTTTTTTTTTAAGCATAGTAATAGAAGTTGTAGCCAAAGCAGTTAGGCATGAGAAAGAAATTTAAAAAGAATCCTAATAGGAAAGGAAGAAGCAAAATTGTCTCCATTTGCCCATTACATGATCTTAATTTAGAAAGCAAAGTAACTTCTTACCTTATAACCATCAATCCATCTTTTAAAAAGGAACAATCAAAAAACAGAGGACTAATTTTTAAAAGTGGGAAAAAAAGTGCATGCCAATAAAGTCTTTGTTAGTATTAAAATTTTATGCTATCACATGGACTACAACCATGACTACTGATATGAAAAACCATTGTTGTACTTCAAGAACACCAATGACCAATACCCACAAAACACACCCACTAATAAAAATTATTAACTACTCATTCATTGATCTTCCCACACCATCTAACATTTCTACATGATGAAATTTTGGCTCACTTCTTGATGCCTGCCTAATTCCTCAGATCATCACAGGATTATTTTTGGCCATACGCTATACATCCAACACCTTAACTGCCTTCTCTTCAGTCACTCATATGAGCTGAGATGTAAACTACGGCTGAATCATCCACTATTTTCATGCTAATGGCTCCTAAATATTTTTCATCTGCCTCTTCTTACACATTGGCTGAGGCTTATACTATGGGTCATTCCTATTTCTAGAAACCTGAAATATTGGCATTATCCTCCTACTTAACAACTACAGCAACAGCATTCATAGGCTACGTGCTCCCATGAGGCCAAATATCATTCTGAAGTGCTACAGTAATTACAAATCTACTATCAGCCATCCCATATATTGGAGCCGGCCTTGTACAATAAATCCTTTGAAGACTCTCAGTTGACAAAGCCACCCTTACACGATTTTTTGCCTTCCATTTCATCTTACCCTTCATCATTACAGCTCTAGCAACTGTTCACCTTTTATTCTTACATGAAACAGGATCTAACAACCCTTCAGCGGTTTCATCAGACCCCGACAAAATCACTTTCCACCCCTACTATACAACCAAAGACAGTCTAGGTTTAATTTTTCTCCTCCTCCTTCTAATAACTCTGATACTATTTTCGTCTGACCTCCTGAGCGACCCAGATAATTACACTTTAGCCAGTCTCCTAAATACCCCACTCCACATTAAAACAGAATGGTACTTTCTGTTTGCATACACAATTTTACCATCTATCCCTAACAAATTAGGAGGCATACTAGCCCTAATATCTTCCATCCTCATTCTGCAAGATTTTCCTGTACTTCACATGTCTAAACAACAAAGCATAATATTCCAGCCATTAAGCCAATGCCTATTGTGAGTCCTAGCGGCTGACCTGCTTACACTCACATGAATCAGAGGGCAGCCAGTCGAATACCATTTTATTGCCATCAGACAGACAATGTCCATTACGTACTTTTCTACCATCCTCACCCTTATACCACACACTACCCTAATTGAAAATAAATTACTTAAATGAAAATGTCCTTGTAGTACAATTCAATACTCTGGCCTTGTAAACCAGAAATGGAGAATCCCCTCACTGGCACAACTCAGGGAAAAAGCATTTCTGCTTCACTGTCAACACCCAAAGCTGAAATTCTAATTAATCTACTCCCTGAATTTTTCTCAGAACATACTTTAACTACTATGTCAGTATTAATCAATTAGCACTAATACATTAGTACTCTTCTGTAATTCATGCATTACTGCTAGTCCCCATGAATAATATATAGTACTATAGTTGTTTATTCATACATAGTACATTCATACATTAAAGTACATTACAAATCTAGTCCACATACATATAAGCACGTATTAACAACTCTTTAATCAACTATTGCACATCTACTATTATTGACCATACAACACAGACTTAATCCATACAAATATTGATCCATACTATAAATCCTTAATATCACATAGTACATGCATTCGTTCACCAGACATAGCACATTTTAGTCCAAAAACCCCTTGTCAACATGGATATCACCTACCAAATTTTGGTCTCTTAATCTACCAATGTCCGAGAAATCATCATCCCGCTAGGGAGTGCTACCCTCCTCGCTCTGGGCCCATAAAACTTGGGGATGACTATCCTGAAATTATTATACCTGGTATCTAGTTCTTACTTCAGGGCCATAAAACTAAGACTGCCCACACGTTCCCCTTAAATAAGACATCTCGATGGACTAATGACTACCACCCTATTAACAGGAGTACTATCGTGCATTTGGTACTTTTTACTTTGGGGGATGCTATCACTCACCATCGCGGAAGGCCTGGTCCCTTCCGAATCTGCTGTAGACGAACTTGGATTTGATTCCTGCAAAATCAATTGTAGAAGCTGAGCTTATATTGAATATTTTAAGCTAGAATAATAAGCATAAGGTGTTAATTAATCCATGCTTGGAGGACATAACAATTAATCAATAGGCACGTACGCTCACGCAAGTGTGCTCGCTTTCAAGAACTATTTCTGATTAAATCTGTAACCCCTCTGCCCCCATCTCTGACTTTACCATCAACCTAGGTAAATGTACTCTTGCCAAACCCCAAAGACAAGAGACTAAAATGCAACCCAGTCAGAACTCAGAAATCATATTCTAACCATGAATACCCCAACGGCTACCCCTCGATTGATGTAATTTTTCTAAAAATCTTAAGACCCTTCTGCTAAATTAAACCTCCGTTTTATATAGTAAATACAATAACTAAATTTCCACCCTAATACTAATATAACATGTTGAGCATATCCCTCTGAAAGCGCTACCCCATATATTATATCCTAAATAAATTATACTCTAATTACGAGTAATTCTCTAAACTCAACCTCTGCCAATTCAACTTTAAAATCCTGAATTCCCAGAACTGTAAGACTTTCTTTCTTTCTTTATTTCTTTCCTTCCTTCCTTCCTTTCTTTCCTTCCTTCCTTCCTTCCTTCCTTCCTTCGTTCCTTCCTTCCTTCCTTCCTTCCTCCTTCCTTCCTTCCTTCCTTCCTTCCTTCCTTCCTTCCTTCCTTCCTTCCTTCCTTTCTTCCTTCCTTCCTTCCTTCCTTCCTTCCTTCCTTCCTTCCTTCTTTCCTTCCTCTGTCTCTCTTTCTTTCTCATATTTTAATTCTACATTTAAATATTTATACAGTTAATGTAGCTTAAGTATTTCAAAGTAAGACACTGAAAATGTCTAGATGGGTCTGCACAACCCCATAAACAAATAGATTTGGTCCTTGCCTTTCTATTAGCTCTTAGTAAGATTACACATGCAAGCACCTAGAAATGATGTTAGTTTAAAAAAATACATGTTTTGTGATGCAGTGAAGGCACAGATCAAGAAAAAGGGTAGATAGTCTTTAAGGTACTTACATGCTTTGTTCTACTAGAACTAATTATGACAGAATTAAATCCAGAAAAATAATGAGGCAGTTGATATTTTCTCCATCAGAAAATCTGTCAATTTGCCACATATGGCTACTTGTTCTAAATTATATCCTGCATTCTGATTTTAAAGTCATAAATCTGTAGAACACAGTAACCATTTATGAAAAACTATTTTTCTTATTAGGATGTTCACCCAAATTGTCTCTTAGGAACATTTATTTTTTAGTGGTATAATCCTTCATATTTGACAATGAGTCCTAATATTTCATGATTTGGAGGTAGCTACATTATGAAATGTTTAAATGCAATGTTCCTGGGAAAAAGAATGCAGTAACCTATCACTTATACTAGCAATCTTTGCACAATTTATAGTATTGGCTAATTTATAGTATAGACTAATTCACATAATCTGTGGCAATGAGCGTTAAGAGCACGGAGTTGTAGGAATAGTAAACTATGATGGGAGATTGTAGCAGAAGAGGGATTACATTAGGTTGGTGCAAAAGTAATTGTGGTTTTTGCCGTTACTGCCAATGGCAAAAACTGCAATTACTTTTGTATCAACCTAAGAGTAACATGGGTACAGTCAAGAAATGGCAAATCTGGGAAAGACATTTAATTGACAAGGATTGCGGGGTGGGATGGTTGAGAAAAGGAGCACTGAAAATTAAGATAGGGATAAATTAAATTAAAATAGGCCAGCTATATGCCAGTTATCGAAGCATGACCTTGTAAACAGACTTCACATCATTCAGCTGTGCCTCAGAAGAAAGAAGTGCTGCCCTTCCAGCTGCAAATAGCTCCATCTAAGTTGCTGCTATAACTTCAGAAAGTGAAAATACATATTAATAAGTCTGAATAAAAATATATTACACAAAATAAAGATGAAAAACAACTGAGATCTCATTCACAACAATCATTAGACTTCACAGACAGACGGGAACAGAGATGGAATGCTGGACAATCAAATGTTCTATTAGCTCTGGCAGATTTTAAATATTGGCTGACTTTTGAAGCCCACGTGAAAATCAACTCATTAGAAAAACTACACATATTCAATGTATATTTAAGTATAATTAGTAAAAGTGTTTATCTTTATTCTCCTTGAGCTTCCCCTTATTTTCCTTAGATTACTTTTGGTAAGTCTGTTATCTCTATGCCATGTAAAAATGAATGATTTGAAAAGGAAAGACATGGAAATATTATTTTAAAGCAAAAATTATTTACTTTCTTTTCAACCAGAAACCAGTGGAAAAGTTCAGATTTGATGCTAATAAAAAACTGACGTGTTATTTCACTTAAATGATTAACTGGATTGTATTTTGCTTGCCTGCTATATAAAAGATAAATACCTGTCGCATCCAGGAAGAGTGCAAGTAATTCATGTATGTAGTCTAATTAGTTTGAGTGGCTTTCTTTTGCAAGTTTGTTTGAGGAAGTATCATTTCAATTAAATCCCAACACTATCATCCACAATCTACCACCTATTACTGGCACACATGTTTTTCTATCATGTTGTGAAATCTTTTGAAATAATACTTTAAAACGTCTTCTGTGTCTTGCTTCCAGCAGCTAATAAGTGTGAACAAAAGTCAGGAAAGCTCTGTGTTACTGAAAATTAGAATCACCAAAATGTAAGTTTCTGCCAGTCAAAACTCCAGGTGTGTGAGTAAAGCAGTTACAGCAACTGATTCTTTTAAGCCAGATAGAATTATTTGTCTTCAATCATGCTTATGCATAATTTTGATTTATTTTTTATATATTATAGAAAAGGATACTTTCTTACTTCATGTCCTGTGGGACAGTGACATATCACACTGGAGGGTACATTTTCTAGAAGCTTTTGTATTATGTATGGAGGTATAAGAAGGAAAGGGATTACTACATACCATAAATTAAATATGGACTATTTGAATGCACAGGAAGGTGCCTTTAAAACATGGTGATATATATATTTTTTTTTCCCATTTGCCATGTGCCTTCAAATTCAGGAACATATATA
>NW_020259173.1:902-5345 GCF_003255815.1 Theropithecus gelada | reverse complement strand
AAAAAAAAAAAAAAAAAAAAAAAGAAAGTAATTAGTGGGATGGGAACTCTTCCTCAAAACACAGGAGGCCTTGAAACTTACAAGTGAAATCCTATGAGTACCTTTGGGAAAACTCACCGAGTTTTACACGCCTATGTGTGCACTTTTCTGTATGTAAAAATAAGTTTACTTATAAAAATCTATGTGAATGTACAATATTACTTGGAGAGTCAACAGATTTCCTGAGATTCGTTTGTGGTTTTTTTTTTTTTTTTTTGAGACGTAGTCTCGCTGTGTCGCCCAGGCTAGCGTGATCTCAGCTCACTGCAACCTCCGCCTCCCAGGTTCAAGCAATTCTCCTGCCTCAGCCTCCCGTGTAGCTGGGACTACAGGTGCCGGCCACCATGCACGGCTAATTTTTGTATTTCTAGCAGAGATGGGGTTTCACCATGTTGATCAGGCTGGTCTCCCGATCTCTAGTGATCCGCCCGCGTCAGCCTCCCAAAGTGCTGGGATTACAGGCGTGAGCCACCGCCCCCGGCTTTCCTGAGATTCTTAACAGAATCCAAAACCCAAAGAAAGGTTGTGTGCTACAGGTATTGTGAGAGGCTAGCAGAGCTTAGGAACTAACAGACAGACATTCCCCGCATAAGCGTCAGTGCACAAGGAGGTGAGCTGAGAGGTGAAGCTGCTCCGGAGCTCTGCAGGGAGGAGGGAAGACTCGGTGGGGACGACCAACAGGAAGAGGGTCTAGTACTCACGCCCGCTTTTTGAGGTGGTGCCGCGTGATCAGCCCTTGGTCTATCACAGCCCCGACCACCCGGTGCCTCAGACGCCGCTCCCGATTCAGCACCCGCCGGCGTTTGAACAGCTTCTTCTTCAGCTCCTACTGGGGAGAAAGATGCGAATCAGATGGAGTGGGCTCACCGCGACCCCGGGCCGTTCCACGAGGCAACCCCGGCCACCCATTGATCCCATCTTGTGCGAGATAAACGGGCTCGGGGACACTTCAGGAAACAAAGTCGCGGCCCCCCCAGAGTCACCGTTCGGGGCCGGTTGATCTTTCCCCCGGGAGCTCCCATAGCTGCGATGCCACGCCAGTTCACGGTCGGTACTTCCGCTCAGCGCGGGATCCGCGTGGCTCCGCCCCGGCCTTCCGCGGGCCAATCGCAATTCGGGGGCGGGTCCTTGGCCTATATAAAGGAGCTCCGCAGTGCGCAAGACCTTTTGGAGGGAGGTGAGCGAGTAAGTGAGGTTTCTGTGTAGTAGCCGGATTGGGCGGCCGGGAGTGGCGTGGGTGTCGGGCGGAAGGCTCTGAGCGAGGCCTCAGGATCCTCCTTTTCTTGGCGGGGATCGGGCTTGTGGTACCGCTCCCCGTAATGTGCGGAGGAAGAGGGAAAGGGCTCTGGCCCTCTCGGCGTCGTGTCTTCGGTGCCGGCGGCTTCCCATCCGCTGGTTCTATCCTCAAGCGCCGGGACACCGGGAATCTCGGACCGGCACAACCGAGATCCAGCTGGCTCCTCCATGGGGTTGCTCACGTGTTCTCATTTGATTTCAGGTCTGCGGACGCTGTATCCCCTCTTCCACTTACCGCTGCAGCCAATAAAGGCCGTTCCTACCATAGTCAGTCTGTGTCCGCGTTCTTTTTCCCGAGACTGCAGAGTCTGGGGAAGCTGTATGCTGCCTTTCGCTACGTGGAATTTGCAGATCTTCCCCTGGACCTCGGGCCTCTGGATGGAGTAGGGTGGACGCTTCACACAAGGTTCTCTGGTCGAACTTAACGAAGCTCCAGATGGCTGCGCTGCGTCGAATGCTCCACTTGCCGAGCCTGATGATGGGGACGTGCCGCCCCTTTCCGGGTAGGGAGGTGGGGGCAGAGTAGGGAGGGCAGGGTGGGTTCCTCGTGACTCAGGAGTGTAGTCCCTGAAATTGTGGTTCTCAGACCCTGCGGTGGCTCACGGCTGATACCCTAACACTTTGCCAGTCTGAGGTGGGCAGATCGCTTGGCCGAGGAGTTCGAGACCAGCCTAGGATAACATAGCGAGACCCCCGTCTACAAAAAAATTAACCGGGCATGATGGCGCCTGTAGTACTAGCTACTCAGGAGACTGACGTGGGAGGATCACCTGAGCCCAGGAAGGGGAGGCTTCAGTGAGCCATGATTGTGCCACTGCACTCCACCCTGGGTCACAGAGACCCTGTCTTAAAAAAAAAAAAAAAAGACCCCAGTGTGTATATGCGCCGTTTTTGCAGTGGCGAGATAGACCGAGTGACACCCTCCAACCGTGCCCACAGACTCACTGGCTGGTAGCTGCCTGGCGGACCGCTGTCTCTGGGATCGGCTGCATGCCCAGCCCCGTTTGGGCACTGTCCCCACCTTCGACTGGTTCTTTGGATACGAGGAAGTCCAGGGGCTCCTACTACCGTTGCTGCAGGAGGCACGGGCTGCCATTCCTCTGCGGGTGCTGGATGTGGGCTGTGGGACCTCCAGCCTATGTACAGGCCTCTACACCAAATCTCCACACCCAGTGGATGTGTTAGGGGTGGACTTTTCTCCTGTGGCTGTGGCCTACATGAACAGCCTCCTGGAGGGTGGCCAAGGCCGAACACCTCTATGCCCTGGGCACCCTGCCTCCAGCCTCCACTTCATGCACGCCGATGCCCAGAACCTGGGGTCTGTGGCTTCTTCAGGCTCTTTCCAACTACTGCTGGACAAGGGCACCTGGGATGCTGTTGCCAGGGGAAGTCTGCCTGGGGCTTACCAGCTGCTATCAGAATGCTTGCGGGTTCTAAACCCTCAGGGGACCCTAATTCAGTTCTCGGATGAGGACCCTGATGTGCGACTGCCCTGCCTGGAACAAGGGTCCCATGGCTGGGCTGTGACTGTGCAGGAGCTAGGCCCTTTCAGGGGCATCACCTACTTTGCTTACTTGATTCAAGGCTGTCATTAAAGACATTTTAGTAGTCCTAACCCTAGTATTTCTGTGGGCAAGGAGAGGGCTGAAGAACTATTGTCTTTGCAAGCTATCTGGCTGCAAAGTGAGTCCTGGCTTCCACATTTACTAGCTGGGTACCATATTGCTGAATGTTTCTGTTCCCTAGTTTACTCATCTGCAGAGTGGGAATAATCTGGGGTTACAGAGATTGCATACAATGATGTGTGCAATATTTAGCACAAGATGAATGCTGAAAAGAGAAGGTACAAGTGGGTCTTTCCCCAGTTTCAACTAACTGGAGCTCCTAAAAGCAGCAATTCAGGAACTGAATCCAAACCCCGGCGCCGACTGACTTGTATAATCTAGTGGCCTAAACTGTAAGCCTCATTTTTCTCACCTGTAAAAGGAGATTGTGAGAGGATGGGTATAAGGAGCTTCATAAACCTGGATGAGATGTTTGAGAGGGAGGGAACAATGCTTACCCTCAAAGCTATTAGGAGGCAGGAGACAAGAATATTCCACAAAGCCACTTCAACAAACACAGGAGCCTGTTGCTGAGTCCCAGAAGGGACAGTGGTTGGTGGCTTCCAGACACTTAGTGTCCTCAAGAATCCAACAAGCATCTTCATCATCCTGGTCTGCCCCCAGCTAAGTCCAGCGTTAAGTGTTCTGTGGGCTCCAAGCCCAGCCTGGGATGGAGGAGGAGAAGGGAGAAAAATACTACTGATATATTATCAAATTACAAAACTGGCTCATTCCTATAATCACAGCACTTTGGGAGGCCAAGGTGGGCAGATTGCTTGAGTCCCAAGAGTTTGAGCCCTGGCAATCAAGTGACACCCCTAACTACAAAAACAAATTAGGGATAATGGCACAGGCATGTAGTTCCAACTACTCAGAAGGCTGAGCTGGGAGGACTGCTTGAGCCCTGGGAGGTTGAAGCTGCAATGGGCCGTGATAAGCTGCTGCACTCGTGCTAAAAATTAATGTGGAATTCTTTGCTTATGAAAATATAGAGCAATTTTATCACTAAGAGCCTAACCTCGCAGCCTCAATTTTCTCATTTATAAAGGGGAAGTACCTTCATTGGGTTTTTCTGAAAATCATGAAGTAAAAGTGTTTAGCATAGTACCTGGCACATAGTAAATGCTCAAAAAAATGTAGCTTCTTGGGAGGCTGAGGCAGGCAGATTTCCTTTTTTTTTTTTTTTTTGAGACGGAGTCTAGCTCTGTCTCCCAGGCTGGAGTGCAGTGACCGGATCTCAGCTCACTGCAAGCTCCGCCTCCCAGGTTTACGCCATTCTCCTGCCTCAGCCTCCCAAGTAGCTGGGACTACAGGCGCCCCCCACCTCGCCCAGCTAGTTCTTTGTATTTTTTTTAGTAGAGACGGGGTTTCACCGTGTTAGCCAGGATGGTCTCGATCTCCTGACCTCGTGATCCTCCCGTCTCGGCCTCCCAAAGTGCTGGGATTACAGGCTTGAGCCACCGCGCCCGGCCTTTTTTTTTTTTTTTTTTTTTTTTTTTTTTTT
>NW_020259173.1:0-808 GCF_003255815.1 Theropithecus gelada | reverse complement strand
TTTTTGAGACGGAGTCTTGCTCTGTCTCCCAGGCTGGAGTGCAGTGGCCGGATCTCAGCTCACTGCAAGCTCCGCCTCCCGGGTTTACGCCATTCTCCTGCCTCAGCCTCCCGAGTAGCTGGGACTACAGGCGCCCACCACCTCGCCCGGCTAGTTTTTTGTATTTTTTAGTAGAGACGGGGTTTCACCGTGTTCGCCAGGATGGTCTCGGTCTCCTGACCTCGTGATCCACCCGTCTCGGCCTCCCAAAGTGCTGGGATTACAGGCTTGAGCCACCGCGCCCAGCGGCAGGCAGATTTCCTGAGCTCAGGAGTTTGAGACCAGCCTGGGCAATGTGGTGAAACCCTGTTTCTACTAAAATACAAAAAAAAAAAAAGAGCCAGGCGTGGCATGGCGGTGTGAGCCTGTAGTCCCAGCTACTTGGGAGGCTGAGGCAGGAGAATTCCTTGGACCTGGGAGGCGGAGGTTGCAGTGAGCCGAGATCCTGCCACTGCACTGCAATCTGGGCGACAGAGCATGACTCTGTCTTTCAAAAAAAAAAAAAAAGGCCGGGCGCGGTGGCTCAAGCCTGTAATCCCAGCACTTTGGGAGGCCGAGACGGGCGGATCACGAGGTCAGGGGATCGAGACCATCCTGGCTAACACGGTGAAACCCCGTCTCTACTAAAAAATACAAAAAACTAGCCGGGCGAAGTGACGGGCGCCTGTGGTCCCAGCTACTCGGGAGGCTGAGGCAGGAGAATGGCGTGAACCCGGGAGGCGGAGCTTGCAGTGAGCTGAGATCCGGCCACCGCACTCCAGCCTGGGCG
>NW_020259172.1:0-5345 GCF_003255815.1 Theropithecus gelada | reverse complement strand
ACCAGTTTCTCAGAAAGCTTCTTTCCAGATTTCATCGAAGGATATTTCTTTTTCACCATTGCCCTCTATGGGCTTCCAAATATCACTTCGCAAATACCACAAGAAGTGTCTTAGCGAAAGGCTTCTTGAGGGGTAAGCTGTAACTCTCTGAGATGATTTCACAGAACACAAAGAAGTTTCTCAGAAAGCTTCTTTCTCTTTGTTAGCGGAGGATATTAACTTTCGCCCTAGAGTCTTCAAAGGGATCCGAAATATCTGTTCTCAGATTCCACAGAAATAAGGCTAGCAAAGAGATCCACGAAATACGCATGTAACTCTGTGAGTGGAAGTGACACATCACAAAGCAGTTACTCAGAAACTTCTTTCCACTTTTTCTGTGAGGATTTTTCCCTCTTCACCATAGCCCTCTATGGGCTTCCAAATATCCCTTTGCGAATTCCACAAGAACAGGCTTAGCGAGCGGCTTCTTGAGTGGAAAGCTGTAACTTTGTGAAATGAATTCACAGAACACTAAGCAGTTTCTCAGAAAGCTACTTTCCAGATTTGATCTGGGGATATTTCTTTTTTCACCATAGCCCGCCATGGGCTTCCAAATATCACCTTGCAAATTCCACAATAACTGTCTTAGCGAAAGACTTCTTGAGGGGAAAGCAGTAACTCTGTGAGATGATTTCACAGAACACAAAGAAGTTTCTCAGAAAGCTTCTTTCTCTTTGTTATCGGAGGATATTTCCTTTGGCCCTAGAGTCTTCAAAGGGATCCGAAATATCTGTTTTCAGATTCCACAGAAATAAGGCTAGCAAAGAGATCAACGAAATACACATGTATCTCTGTGAGCAGAAGTCACACATCACAAAGCAGTTTCTCAGAAAGCTTCTTTGCAGTTTTTCTCTGAGGATATTTCCTTCTTCACAACAGCCCTCTGTGGGCTTCCAAAATCACTTTGCTAATTGCACAAGAAGAGGCTTAGCGAGCGGCTTCTTGAGGGGAAAGCTGTAACTCTGTGAGAGATTTCACAGAACACAAAGAAGTTTCTCAGAAAGGTTCTTCCTCTTTGTTATCGGAGGATATTTCCTTTGGCCTTATAATCTTCAAAGGGATCCGAAATATCGGTTCTCAGATTCCACAGAAAGAAGGCTAGCAAAGAGTTCCAGGAAATACACATGTAACTCTGTGGGCGGAAATCACACATCACAAAGCAGTTTCTCAGAAAGCTTCTTTCCAGTTTTTCTCTGAGGATACTGCCTTTTTCACAACAGCCCTCCTTGGGCTTAGATATATCATTTGCAAATTCCACAAGAACAGGCTTAGCGAGCGGCTTCTTGAGGGGAAAGCTGTAACTCTGAGAGATGAATTCACAGAACACTAAGCAGTTTCTCAGAAGGCTTCTTTCCAGATTTCATCGGAGGATATTTCCCTTTTCACCATAGCCCTCTATGGGCTTCCAAATATCACTTTGCAAATTCCACAAGAACTGTCTTAGCGAAAGGCTTCTTGAGGGGAAAGCTGTAACTCTCTGAGATCATTTTGCAGAACACAAAGAAGTTTCTGAGAAAGCCTCTTTCTCTTTGTTATCGGAGGATATTTCCTTTGGCCCTACACTCTTCAAAGGGATCTGAAATATCCGTTCTCAGATTCCACAGAAAGAAGGCTAGCAAAGAGATCCACGCAATACACATGTAGCTTTGTGGGCAGAAGTCACACATCACAAAACACTTTGTCAGAAATCTTCTTTCCAAATTTCATCTGAGGATATTTCCTTTTTTACCATAGACCTCTATGGGATTCCAAATATCACTTTGCAAAATCCACAAGAACAGGCTAAGCGAGCGGCTTCTTGAGTGAAAAGATGTAACTCTGTGAGATGAAATCACAGAACACTAAGCAGTTTCTCAGAAAGCTTCTTTCCAGATTTCATCAGAGGATATTTCCTTTTTCACCGTAGCCCTCTATGGGCTGCCAAATATCGCTTTGCAAATTCCACAAGAACTGACTTAGCAACAGGCTTCTTGAGGGGAAAGCTGTAACTCTGTGATATGATTTCACAGAACACAAAGAAGTTTCTCAGAAAGCTTCTTTCTCTTTGTTATTGGAGGATATTTCCTTTGGCCCTATAGTCTTCAAAGGGTTCTGAAATATCTGTTCTCATATTCCACAGAAATAAGGCTAGCAAAGAGATCCACGGAATACAGATGAAACTCTGTGAGAGGAAGTCTTACATCACAAAGCAGTTTCTCAGAAAGCTTCTTTCCAGTTTTTCTCTGAGGATATTGCCTTTTTCACCATCGACCTCTATGGGCTTCCAATTATCATTTTGCGAATTCCACAAGAACAGGCGTAGCGAGCGGCTTCTTGAGGGAAAAGCTGTAACTCTCTGAGATGAATTCACAGAACACTAAGCAGTTTCTCAGAAAGCTTCTTTCCAGATTTCATCTGAGGATATTTCCTTTTTCACCATAGCCCTCTATGGGCTTCCAAATATCACCTTTCGAATTCCACAAGAAGAGACTTAGCGAGCGGCTTCCTGAGCAGAAAGCTTTAACCCTCTGAGATGATTTCATAGAACACAAAGAAGTTTCTCAGAAAGCTTCTTTCCAGATTTCATCGGAGGATATTTCCTTTTTCACCATAGCCCTCTATGGGCTTCCAAATATCACTTTGCAAATTCCAGAAGAACTGTCTTAGCGAAAGGCTTCTTGAGGGGGAAGCTGTCACTCTGTGAGATGATTTCAGAGAACACAAAGAAGTTTCTCAGAAAGCTTCTTTTTCTTTGTTTTCGGAGGATATTTCCTTTGGCCCTGTTCTCTTTAAAGGGATCCGAAATATCTGTTCTCAGATTCCACGGAAATAAGGCTAGAAAAGAGATCCACGAAATACAGATGTAACTCTCTGAGTGGAAGTCACACATCACAAAGGAGTTTCTCAGTAAGCTTCTTTCCAAATTTCATCTGAGGATATTTCCTTTTTCACCACAGCCCTCTAAGGGTTTCCAAATATCACTTTGCGAATTCAACAAGAACAGGCTAAGCGAGCGGCTTCTTGAGTGGAAAGATGTAACTCTGTGTGATGAAATCACAGAACACTAAGCAGTTTCTCAGAAAGCTTCTTTCCAGATTTCATCGGAGGATATTTCCTTTTTCACCGTAGCCCTATATGGGCTGCCAAATATCGCTTTACAAATTCCACAAGAACTGTCTTAGCAAAAGTGTTCTTGAGGGGAAAGCTGTAACTCTGTGAGATGATTTCACGGAACACAAAGAAGATTCTCAGAAAGCTTCTTTCTCTTTGTTATCGGAGGATATTTCCTTTGGCCCTATAGTCTTCAAAGGGATCCGAAACATCTGTTCTCAGATTCCACAGAAATAAGGCTAGCAAAGAGATCCACGAAATACAGATATAATTCTGTGAGTGGAAGTCACACATCACAAAGCACTTTCTCGAAAGCTTCTTTCCAAATTTCATCTGAGGATATTTCCTTTTTCACCATAGCACTCTAGGGGCTTCCAAATATCACTTTGCGAATTCCACAAGAACAGGCTTAGCGAGCGTCTTCTTGAGGGGATAGCTCTATCTCTATGAGATGAATTCACAGAACACTAAGCAGTTTCTCAGAAAGCTTCTTTCCAGTTTTCATCGGAGGATATTTCCTTTTTCACCATAGCCCTCCATTGGATGCCAAATATCACTTTGCAAATTCCACAAGAACTGTCTTAGCGAAAGGCTTCTTGAGGGGAAAGCTGTAACTCTGTGAGATGATTTCACAGAACACACAGAAGTTTCTCAGAAAGCTTCTTTCTCTTTGTTATTGGAGGATATTTCCTTCGGCCCTATAGTCTTCAAGGGATCCGAAATATCTCTTATCAGATTCCACAGAAATAAGGCTAGCAAAGAGATCCACGAAATACACATGTAACTCTGTGAGTGGAAGTCACACATCACAAAGCAGTTTTTCAGAAAGCTTCTTTCCAGTTTTTCTCTGAGGATATTGCCTTTTTCACCATAGCCCTCTATGGGCTTCCAAATATGACTTTGCGAATTCCACAAGAAGAGGCTTAGTGAGCGGCTACTTTTTTTTTTTTTTAAGTTTATTCATTATTATTATACTTTAAGTTGTAGGGTACATGTGCATAACGTGCAGGTTTGTTACATATGTATACTTGTGCCATGTTGGTCTGCTGCACCCATCAACTCGTCATTTACATCAGGTATAACTCCTAATGCAATCCCTTCCCCCTCCCCCCTCCCCATGATAGGCCCTGGTGTGTGATGTTCCCCTTCCTGAGTCCAAGTGATGTCATTGTTCAGTTCCCACCTATGAGTGAGTACATGCGGTGTTTCGTTTTCTGTTCTTGTGATAGTTTGCTAAGAATGATGGTTTCCAGCTGCATCCATGTCCCTACAAAGGACGCAAACTCATCCTTTTTTATGGCTGCATAGTATTCCATGGTGTATATGTGCCCCATTTTCTTAATCCAATCTGTCACTGATGGACATTTGGGTTGATTCCAAGTCTTTGCTATTGTGAATAGTGCTGCAGTAAACATACGTGTTCATGTGTCTTTATAGCAGCATAATTTATAATCCTTTGGGTATATCCCCAGTAATGGGATGGCTGGGTCATATGGTACATCTAGTTCTAGATCCTTGAGGAATCGCCATACTGTTTTCCATAATGGTTGAACTAGTTTACAATCCCACCAACAGTGTAAAAGTGTTCCTATTTCTCCACATCCTCTCCAGCACCTGTTGTTTCCTGACTTTTTAATGATCGCCTTTCTAACTTGTGTGAGACGGTATCTCATTGTGGTTTTGATTTGCATTTCTCTGATGGCCAGTGATGATGAGCATTTTTTCATATGTCTGTTGGCTGTATGAATGTCTTCTTTTGAGAAATGTCTGTTCATATCCTTTGCCCACTTTTTGATGGGGTTGTTTGTTTTTTTCCTGTAAATTTGTTTGGGTTCTTTGTAGGTTCTGGATATTAGCCCTTTGTCAGATGAGTAGATTGCAAAAATTTTCTCCCATTCTGTAGGTTGCCTGTTCACTCTGATGGTAGTTTCTTTTGCTGTGCAGAAGCTCTTTAGTTTAATTAGATCCCATTTGTCAATTTTAGCTTTTGCTGCCGTTGCTTTTGGTGTTTTAGACATGAAGTCTTTGCCCATGCCTATGTCCTGAATGGTACTACCTAGGTTTTCCTCTAGGATTTTTATGGTATTAGGTCTAACATTTAAGTCTCTAATCCATGTTGAATTAATTTTCGTATAAGGAGTAAGGAAAGGATCCAGTTTCAGCTTTCTACTTATGGCTAGCCAATTTTCCCAGCACCATTTATTAAATAGGGAATC
>NW_020259171.1:0-5347 GCF_003255815.1 Theropithecus gelada | reverse complement strand
AGTTTGTTCCCCAAAGAAGACCACCAGAGTCCAGAGGTAAAGCCAAGCGGCAAGGATCTTTACTACAAGTTCGAACCTGGTCCCTCCTTTACACAGTATACAAGAGGGCCCCGAACAATGCGAGCGTTTGCTTTTTATAGCCCGAAAGTTGCAGGGGAACAAAGAAATTCTTTTGGCTCCCGCGCTTTCAGTAACCTTGAATGGCTGTCTCCTTATCGGAGACTTTCCAGGTGGTGTTTGTACTGGGCTCAGGGAGTTTTGAGCCCGGGGGCTGAGGAATGTGCCCAGCTCCTTTCATTCCCCCCTTCTTTTCAGGTATCTTTAGAGCCAATCTTGGGTCTTATAAGTCTGATTCTGTTTCAGTGTTTACAGGTTGGTATTGGGCTCTGAGGACCATGAGTTGTACGGTGTCAAATCTTTCTCTAACAAATTGTAAAATTCTGTTAATAACACAAGGTCCTACGGTAAGCAGAAATAGTAGACTTAGCAGGGGTCTAAGGAAGGGGGCTAACAGAGAAAACATAGAGGAATTCCACCATTGGTCTGCAGCTGAAGCAAACTGCCGTGTTTTTACTTCAGTGCTTAACTTGCGTAACTGTTGGACCCGGTCCTCTACAAGTCCTGATTCATTTATGTAGAAACAACAGTCTTCTTTTAGAAATATACATGTACCACTTTTTTCTGCAGTGAGTAGGTCTAGGGCTCTCCGGTTCTGCAAGGTTACCTGAGCTAGGGACGTGAGCTGTCGCTGAAGGGAGGCAAGGGACTCAGCCGACTCCTCCATAGCAACGGCAAATTGTTGGTACAGCTTGTTACTTTCTATGAGGGTGTGACCTAGGGCTCCCCCCGCCAGTCCGGCCGCAATGAAGGATGCGGTGAGGGAAATTCCTGCAATGAGGGGGAGAAATATGGCTCGTGCAGGTCTCGGTCTAGGGTCTGGGTAAATAACAGCACTAGTCCAGTTACCGGTATACTTTAGGAACTTGCCAGCAGTTAGTAGAGTCAACCGGGGAACTAATGTGACAGGGAGACACAGTAGGTTATTAACAGAGGGACTAGGTAGGTTCTTAGATAAGGTTCCATTACACCAGAAGAATATGCCTGATGGAGCCTTTAAGGTGATATTAGGGGGCGTTGCAGTGATGCTGCAGAGGCTGGAATTGGTTCCTGAGAAACAGTAGGGAAACTTCTCCTGACTGGGGTTTAGGTATAGGGGTACGTTCAGGATAGGAGCATACGAGAGGTTTCGGAGGTTGTTAGCTTGGGCAAAGGTAGAGGATCTTCATGGCAGAGGGACAGCGGTTAGCGGTGGACGCCCTAGAGTGGCGCACAGAAAGCAGCCAGACAGGCTATGAAGTCCTATAAGGTTAGCAAGTTCTAGTCTTTCTTGTAATAACTTTAACCAGGAGAAAGGACGTAAGTCTTGTGTTAGTCTGTTTTCTTGTCGTTGGATATTCCCGTGGACCAGGGGCAGTACTTGCACAAGGCCTCGCCACAGATAGAGGTGACTGCTAGGCCATGTGGAGGAGGGGGAGTAGTATACAGCCCTATGTTGAGGCGTGGTCCTGCGGGAGTTCCAGGGGTCTCTAACTATCCATGTATATGAAAAGTCTCTATCCCGTCTACGATGGAAGGGCCACTTAGGGTCTAACTGTTTTTTCTCTCCTCAATAACGGGGTCTATGGATGTTACAATAGTTATAAGGACAGCCGGCATTTTGGTGCCACCAATAGTGTTTACAATTGTATTTAGTCTGATCAAACTCAAAGCATATTATTGGTGTCATAGGTTTGGCTATTTGAAAACCAGTAAAATTTAGTAGAATTGGGCTGTTGCACCCTGAGGAAGGGCAATCAGCACTGCCCAATAATTTTCCGGGCTTATGAGGTTGCCCAGGGTGGGTTTGGTTTTCATAAAGCCAGAATCTCCAGACAAAGGGATTATGAGCTGGTTTTGTGATTTCTCCAGCGGCCACTAGGGCGACTAACGTTAGGGTTAGACTACCTAACTGCATGTTTGCAGTGAGCTATGCTGCCGGCGCAGGGTGAGTTTTAAGGGGTTGTTCCTAGCTCTGTCCACAGTCCACGCGTCCGGTGCTTTAGCCGCCGCCGTGATTGGTCCCAGAAGATCGGAGGTTGGGTCCGCTGGCTTGACGTGGGTGTAGTGGATCCACGATGCGATGCCTTCTACCTTCAGGGCGGTGGGTGTGGTCAAGAGTACCTGGAGTGGTCCTTTCCACCTGGGTTCTAGGGTCTCTTGTCGGTGTCGCTTGACTAGGACCTAGTCTCCTGGCTGGTACGGATGGGGTGTCGGCGGGGGACCGGTCTCATATAGTTCCTTTAGCTTGGGCCAGATTTCTTGATGAATTTTCTACAAGGCTTATAGGGAAAATAAGAGTTCAGAGACATTTTCTGTTTCAGACTTGAGCAGATTATCTTTTAGGCTGGGAACTAAGGGTGGGGTCTGCCATACATAATTTCATAAGGGGTAAGGCCCAGTCTATAAGGGGTAATACGGGCCCGGAACAGAGCGTAGGGGAGAAGGACCACTCAATTAGCGCCAGTCTCCATAGTTAATTTAGTTAAGGTCTCCTTTAAGGTCCGATTCATTCTCTCTACCTGTCCTGAACTCTGGGGCCTGTAAGCGCAATGTAGTTTCTAATTTGCCCTAAGGATGGAAGCCAAATCCTGACTTACCTTAGCGACGAAGGCCGGCCCATTATCTGACCTTATCTGGACGGGGAAGCCATACCTGGGGAGGATATCTTCCAGGATTTTCTTTGCTACAACCTGAGCAGTTTCCTTTTTGGTGGGGAATGTTTCAGTCTACCCTGAAAAAGTATCTACAAAGACAAGTAAGTACCGATACCCGTATTTTCCTGGCTTTATCTCAGTAAAATCTATTTCTCAGTAGATACTGGGCCTGGTTCCTCTGAGCCTTGTTCTTGTTGCAGCCTGGGATTAGGGGTAGGCATTGTTAAGCTGGCAGAGTTTGCAACTTGTCACGATGTTGCTGGCCATCTTGGCTGTATGTCTGAATTTGAGCTTAGAGCGTCTGATCAGGTCTATCATCTGCCGAGCACCCAGGTGGGTGGTTCGGTGGATGTGTTTTAACACTTGTTGTCCTAATTTTTCTGGTAGGATGGTTTGGTTATTAGTATCAGTCCACCACCTATTCTGAATCTGTTTCAGGGGAAGCTTGTCAGTTCACTGGAGATCTTGTTCTGAATAATCAGGGAAATATGGCAAGTCCCGGGGGCCTGGGTCAGGGAGCTGGAGTGCAAGGAGTTGGCTGGGAGCCTTCGCCATCTTTCTTGCAGTTTGATCCGCCAGAAAGTTGCCTTGAGCAGTTGGAGTAGTTAGTTTCTGATGCCTTGGGCAATGCACAATGGCTAACTTTTCTGGCCTCCATAGGGCTGTTAGCAGGGCTAGGATTTCTTGCTTGTTTTTTTTATCTCTTTTCCTTTAGCCGTCAGTAACCCCCGCTCCCTGTAAATGGCCCCATGTATAGGCGCCGTTGCAAAAGCATATCGGCTGTCTGTATATACCGTCAGCTTTTTCCCCGCCCCTAAGGTAAGAGCTTGGGTGAGCGTTATCAGTTCGGCCTTCTGGGCCGATGTCCCCGGGGGCAGGGGTTCCGCCCAGATTACCTTAGTCTCTGAAGTCACTGCCACTCCAGCGTACCTCTGGCCCTGATGCATGAAGCTGCTCTCATCAGTGAACCAGACGAGGTCGGCGTCAGGAAGTGGGCGGTCCTGCAGGTCTTCTCGAACTCCGTGCAACTGAGTTAGTATCTCGGTGCAGTCGTGGAGTGGGGCGTCCAGGTCCGGGTTGGGCAGCAGCGAGGCAGTCTCTTACCTAGTGGCTAGCCTCCTTGCAGTAGGCACATTGGTCTTTTCTCAGATTATCATGCCTTGGGGGGGGGGCCGCCTAGGTTGGGTGTACTCTGGCTGTAGATATTTTTTCTGTACTACTGCTGCCAGGACCTTGGTTCAGTGGCCTTAAATTGCCTTTCCTCTGGAGTATCTCTGTTATTATAAACCCGCTGGGCTATTTGAAGGAGGTCCTGAATCCGCTTTCCTTCTGAGTCTTTTAATTTTTGGAGTTTTTTTTTTTTTTATTATTTGGGGCTGCCTGATTTACGAAAGACATTACAACAGCTGCCTGAATTCCTGGAGTCTCTGGATCTATGGGGGTGTACTGTCTAAAAGCTTCTATTAATCTTTCTAAGTAGGTGGCTGGGCTCTCTGTCTCTCCCTATAGAATAGAATATACTTTGGCCAAATTAGTGGGCTTGCGAGCAGCTGCCCGGAGACCTGCCATTAGAGTCTGGCGATAAAGGTGTAGCCGTCCCCTACCTTCTGCCGTGTTGTAGTCCCACGCCGGCCTGCTCAGAGGAAAGGTCGCGTTTATGAGGTCGGGGTTGGCAGTCGGTTGACCGTCGTCCCCCGGGACCAGCTTTCTAGCTTCTACCTGTATTCTCTCTCGCTCCTCCGTGGTAAACAAGATTCAGAGGAGCTGCTGATAATCATCCCAAGTGGGCTGGTGGGTTAACATGACACTATCCAGTAAAGCCAGTAAATCTTTGGGGTTGTCTGAAAACCGAGCACTCTGTGGCTTCCAGTTTTATACAGATCACTGGTGGAGAATGGCTAGTACTGGAGCCTGGGGATTCCTGTGTCATCTGGGGGTCCTATTTCCCGAAGGGGTAAAGCCACCGTGGAGTCAGGCGGCTGGGGGGGGGGGCTAGTTCGCGAAGTGCGCCCTCGCGTCCGCCCCGCCGGCCCTTCAAAGTTACTTTCCTTTTCAGCGGGCCCGTGAGTGCCGGCCGCCTCCCCTCCGCCTGCTTCCTCCCTCTATCCTTCTCTCTAATCTTTTCGTTTCTGTCTAAATCTTTGATTGACAGACTCACAGGGTCTCTTCTTTAAGTCTATCTCATTCGCACACGCTCTCTCTCTCTCTGTCATCCCGTGTCCTTTCTCCTTTACACTCAGTCTCTTTCTCTTTCTGTCTCTCTCTCTGACTCTCCACGTCTGCCGTTTCCTCTCCTTTCTCTTTCCGATTTCCCTTCTCACTTTCTCTCTTATGGTCTCTCTCTCACTCATTTTTTCCCTCTCCCCAGTCTCACTTTCTGTGTCTCTTCCTGTAAAGGAATGTGGGTTAGAATCCCTGTAAAGGAAATCCGCGCTGGAAGCCGGGAGCCCGGGGACCGGGTCCGGGAGCGCGCGCGGCGCCGGAAGCCGGGAGCCCGGGGACCGGGGCCGGGAGCGCGCGCGCCCAGGGACCGGGTCAACTCAGACCGCACGCGCGCGCCCGGGGACCGGGGCAACTCAGACGGCACGCGCGCG
>NW_020259170.1:0-5347 GCF_003255815.1 Theropithecus gelada | reverse complement strand
AGTTTGTTCCCCAAAGAAGACCACCAGAGTCCAGAGGTAAAGCCAAGCGGCAAGGATCTTTACTACAAGTTCGAACCTGGTCCCTCCTTTACACAGTATACAAGAGGGCCCCGAACAATGCGAGCGTTTGCTTTTTATAGCCCGAAAGTTGCAGGGGAACAAAGAAATTCTTTTGGCTCCCGCGCTTTCAGTAACCTTGAATGGCTGTCTCCTTATCGGAGACTTTCCAGGTGGTGTTTGTACTGGGCTCAGGGAGTTTTGAGCCCGGGGGCTGAGGAATGTGCCCAGCTCCTTTCATTCCCCCCTTCTTTTCAGGTATCTTTAGAGCCAATCTTGGGTCTTATAAGTCTGATTCTGTTTCAGTGTTTACAGGTTGGTATTGGGCTCTGAGGACCATGAGTTGTACGGTGTCAAATCTTTCTCTAACAAATTGTAAAATTCTGTTAATAACACAAGGTCCTACGGTAAGCAGAAATAGTAGACTTAGCAGGGGTCTAAGGAAGGGGGCTAACAGAGAAAACATAGAGGAATTCCACCATTGGTCTGCAGCTGAAGCAAACTGCCGTGTTTTTACTTCAGTGCTTAACTTGCGTAACTGTTGGACCCGGTCCTCTACAAGTCCTGATTCATTTATGTAGAAACAACAGTCTTCTTTTAGAAATATACATGTACCACTTTTTTCTGCAGTGAGTAGGTCTAGGGCTCTCCGGTTCTGCAAGGTTACCTGAGCTAGGGACGTGAGCTGTCGCTGAAGGGAGGCAAGGGACTCAGCCGACTCCTCCATAGCAACGGCAAATTGTTGGTACAGCTTGTTACTTTCTATGAGGGTGTGACCTAGGGCTCCCCCCGCCAGTCCGGCCGCAATGAAGGATGCGGTGAGGGAAATTCCTGCAATGAGGGGGAGAAATATGGCTCGTGCAGGTCTCGGTCTAGGGTCTGGGTAAATAACAGCACTAGTCCAGTTACCGGTATACTTTAGGAACTCGCCAGCAGTTAGTAGAGTCAACCGGGGAACTAATGTGACAGGGAGACACAGTAGGTTATTAACAGAGGGACTAGGTAGGTTCTTAGATAAGGTTCCATTACACCAGAAGAATATGCCTGATGGAGCCTTTAAGGTGATATTAGGGGGCGTTGCAGTGATGCTGCAGAGGCTGGAATTGGTTCCTGAGAAACAGTAGGGAAACTTCTCCTGACTGGGGTTTAGGTATAGGGGTACGTTCAGGATAGGAGCATACGAGAGGTTTCGGAGGTTGTTAGCTTGGGCAAAGGTAGAGGATCTTCATGGCAGAGGGACAGCGGTTAGCGGTGGACGCCCTAGAGTGGCGCACAGAAAGCAGCCAGACAGGCTATGAAGTCCTATAAGGTTAGCAAGTTCTAGTCTTTCTTGTAATAACTTTAACCAGGAGAAAGGACGTAAGTCTTGTGTTAGTCTGTTTTCTTGTCGTTGGATATTCCCGTGGACCAGGGGCAGTACTTGCACAAGGCCTCGCCACAGATAGAGGTGACTGCTAGGCCATGTGGAGGAGGGGGAGTAGTATACAGCCCTATGTTGAGGCGTGGTCCTGCGGGAGTTCCAGGGGTCTCTAACTATCCATGTATATGAAAAGTCTCTATCCCGTCTACGATGGAAGGGCCACTTAGGGTCTAACTGTTTTTTCTCTCCTCAATAACGGGGTCTATGGATGTTACAATAGTTATAAGGACAGCCGGCATTTTGGTGCCACCAATAGTGTTTACAATTGTATTTAGTCTGATCAAACTCAAAGCATATTATTGGTGTCATAGGTTTGGCTATTTGAAAACCAGTAAAATTTAGTAGAATTGGGCTGTTGCACCCTGAGGAAGGGCAATCAGCACTGCCCAATAATTTTCCGGGCTTATGAGGTTGCCCAGGGTGGGTTTGGTTTTCATAAAGCCAGAATCTCCAGACAAAGGGATTATGAGCTGGTTTTGTGATTTCTCCAGCGGCCACTAGGGCGACTAACGTTAGGGTTAGACTACCTAACTGCATGTTTGCAGTGAGCTATGCTGCCGGCGCAGGGTGAGTTTTAAGGGGTTGTTCCTAGCTCTGTCCACAGTCCACGCGTCCGGTGCTTTAGCCGCCGCCGTGATTGGTCCCAGAAGATCGGAGGTTGGGTCCGCTGGCTTGACGTGGGTGTAGTGGATCCACGATGCGATGCCTTCTACCTTCAGGGCGGTGGGTGTGGTCAAGAGTACCTGGAGTGGTCCTTTCCACCTGGGTTCTAGGGTCTCTTGTCGGTGTCGCTTGACTAGGACCTAGTCTCCTGGCTGGTACGGATGGGGTGTCGGCGGGGGACCGGTCTCATATAGTTCCTTTAGCTTGGGCCAGATTTCTTGATGAATTTTCTACAAGGCTTATAGGGAAAATAAGAGTTCAGAGACATTTTCTGTTTCAGACTTGAGCAGATTATCTTTTAGGCTGGGAACTAAGGGTGGGGTCTGCCATACATAATTTCATAAGGGGTAAGGCCCAGTCTATAAGGGGTAATACGGGCCCGGAACAGAGCGTAGGGGAGAAGGACTACTCAATTAGCGCCAGTCTCCATAGTTAATTTAGTTAAGGTCTCCTTTAAGGTCCGATTCATTCTCTCTACCTGTCCTGAACTCTGGGGCCTGTAAGCGCAATGTAGTTTCTAATTTGCCCTAAGGATGGAAGCCAAATCCTGACTTACCTTAGCGACGAAGGCCGGCCCATTATCTGACCTTATCTGGACGGGGAAGCCATACCTGGGGAGGATATCTTCCAGGATTTTCTTTGCTACAACCTGAGCAGTTTCCTTTTTGGTGGGGAATGTTTCAGTCTACCCTGAAAAAGTATCTACAAAGACAAGTAAGTACCGATACCCGTATTTTCCTGGCTTTATCTCAGTAAAATCTATTTCTCAGTAGATACTGGGCCTGGTTCCTCTGAGCCTTGTTCTTGTTGCAGCCTGGGATTAGGGGTAGGCATTGTTAAGCTGGCAGAGTTTGCAACTTGTCACGATGTTGCTGGCCATCTTGGCTGTATGTCTGAATTTGAGCTTAGAGCGTCTGATCAGGTCTATCATCTGCCGAGCACCCAGGTGGGTGGTTCGGTGGATGTGTTTTAACACTTGTTGTCCTAATTTTTCTGGTAGGATGGTTTGGTTATTAGTATCAGTCCACCACCTATTCTGAATCTGTTTCAGGGGAAGCTTGTCAGTTCACTGGAGATCTTGTTCTGAATAATCAGGGAAATATGGCAAGTCCCGGGGGCCTGGGTCAGGGAGCTGGAGTGCAAGGAGTTGGCTGGGAGCCTTCGCCATCTTTCTTGCAGTTTGATCCGCCAGAAAGTTGCCTTGAGCAGTTGGAGTAGTTAGTTTCTGATGCCTTGGGCAATGCACAATGGCTAACTTTTCTGGCCTCCATAGGGCTGTTAGCAGGGCTAGGATTTCTTGCTTGTTTTTTTTATCTCTTTTCCTTTAGCCGTCAGTAACCCCCGCTCCCTGTAAATGGCCCCATGTATAGGCGCCGTTGCAAAAGCATATCGGCTGTCTGTATATACCGTCAGCTTTTTCCCCGCCCCTAAGGTAAGAGCTTGGGTGAGCGTTATCAGTTCGGCCTTCTGGGCCGATGTCCCCGGGGGCAGGGGTTCCGCCCAGATTACCTTAGTCTCTGAAGTCACTGCCACTCCAGCGTACCTCTGGCCCTGATGCATGAAGCTGCTCTCATCAGTGAACCAGACGAGGTCGGCGTCAGGAAGTGGGCGGTCCTGCAGGTCTTCTCGAACTCCGTGCAACTGAGTTAGTATCTCGGTGCAGTCGTGGAGTGGGGCGTCCAGGTCCGGGTTGGGCAGCAGCGAGGCAGTCTCTTACCTAGTGGCTAGCCTCCTTGCAGTAGGCACATTGGTCTTTTCTCAGATTATCATGCCTTGGGGGGGGGGCCGCCTAGGTTGGGTGTACTCTGGCTGTAGATATTTTTTCTGTACTACTGCTGCCAGGACCTTGGTTCAGTGGCCTTAAATTGCCTTTCCTCTGGAGTATCTCTGTTATTATAAACCCGCTGGGCTATTTGAAGGAGGTCCTGAATCCGCTTTCCTTCTGAGTCTTTTAATTTTTGGAGTTTTTTTTTTTTTTATTATTTGGGGCTGCCTGATTTACGAAAGACATTACAACAGCTGCCTGAATTCCTGGAGTCTCTGGATCTATGGGGGTGTACTGTCTAAAAGCTTCTATTAATCTTTCTAAGTAGGTGGCTGGGCTCTCTGTCTCTCCCTATAGAATAGAATATACTTTGGCCAAATTAGTGGGCTTGCGAGCAGCTGCCCGGAGACCTGCCATTAGAGTCTGGCGATAAAGGTGTAGCCGTCCCCTACCTTCTGCCGTGTTGTAGTCCCACGCCGGCCTGCTCAGAGGAAAGGTCGCGTTTATGAGGTCGGGGTTGGCAGTCGGTTGACCGTCGTCCCCCGGGACCAGCTTTCTAGCTTCTACCTGTATTCTCTCTCGCTCTTCCGTGGTAAACAAGATTCAGAGGAGCTGCTGATAATCATCCCAAGTGGGCTGGTGGGTTAACATGACACTATCCAGTAAAGCCAGTAAATCTTTGGGGTTGTCTGAAAACCGAGCACTCTGTGGCTTCCAGTTTTATACAGATCACTGGTGGAGAATGGCTAGTACTGGAGCCTGGGGATTCCTGTGTCATCTGGGGGTCCTATTTCCCGAAGGGGTAAAGCCACCGTGGAGTCAGGCGGCTGGGGGGGGGGGCTAGTTCGCGAAGTGCGCCCTCGCGTCCGCCCCGCCGGCCCTTCAAAGTTACTTTCCTTTTCAGCGGGCCCGTGAGTGCCGGCCGCCTCCCCTCCGCCTGCTTCCTCCCTCTATCCTTCTCTCTAATCTTTTCGTTTCTGTCTAAATCTTTGATTGACAGACTCACAGGGTCTCTTCTTTAAGTCTATCTCATTCGCACACGCTCTCTCTCTCTCTGTCATCCCGTGTCCTTTCTCCTTTACACTCAGTCTCTTTCTCTTTCTGTCTCTCTCTCTGACTCTCCACGTCTGCCGTTTCCTCTCCTTTCTCTTTCCGATTTCCCTTCTCACTTTCTCTCTTATGGTCTCTCTCTCACTCATTTTTTCCCTCTCCCCAGTCTCACTTTCTGTGTCTCTTCCTGTAAAGGAATGTGGGTTAGAATCCCTGTAAAGGAAATCCGCGCTGGAAGCCGGGAGCCCGGGGACCGGGTCCGGGAGCGCGCGCGGCGCCGGAAGCCGGGAGCCCGGGGACCGGGGCCGGGAGCGCGCGCGCCCAGGGACCGGGTCAACTCAGACCGCACGCGCGCGCCCGGGGACCGGGGCAACTCAGACGGCACGCGCGCG
>NW_020259169.1:0-5347 GCF_003255815.1 Theropithecus gelada | reverse complement strand
TTTAAGTGCCACTCCAAAAGAAAATCTTTATTTTTCACACCTCCACTTCAGGACTATAGAATACAACTCTGTGTATAGTGTTTCTGAATGTTCATAATATCCAGAATTAGAAAATTGAAGCACATTATGAATAAAAAGAAGCACTTTCTTTTTTAACATATAAAGAAGTGCAGACTATTCATTTTTAAAAGAAAAAATGTTCAGAATAACACATTTGCTTTCTATTCCCAGGTTTGTGTTTCTTCTTTGAGAGTGAAAATAAAACAATAGAGACATGAAATTAACATGCTTATTTCAATATATTTTATATTCATGTTGTTTCTTTGTTCTAGAAACTTCTCCACCTTAATGTTCTAACAATAAAGTGCAACTCTTTCTGTGACACTTGAGATTAGACAGTTTCTGGTGATTTACTTTATAATGATATCACAGATGAGTAATAGTTGTGAAAAACAGTCAGTAGCCTATGTTAAAGATTTCCCCAAAGGGAATGAATTTTTGTGTAAAAGAGAATAAGAGAAGTTCTCATCGCAAAATTACATTTGAAAATAGCATATTTAGAGGTGGAGAAAACAGTTTTCTCAAAGCAGTGATTATGTAAGAACAGCTGTGATGACTGGATCTCAGCCAAAACCTTCACATAATCTCAACCCTGTTAGGATACAGCAATAAGGTATCAAATTTAACCATTAGTTAAAAGGAGATAGGTCTTAATTAAATATTGGACTCATGCCATCATCATTATAGTGAAGGCAAATTAGGAAGTAGATGTATGTGAAAATAATTATAAGACAGAGTGAGAGAGGTACCTTGGTACCTTGGTAACAAAGTTTAATTCAGGTGACTCAGAGCCCAGAGTTGTGCTCTAGTTGATCTGTAGGTATTTCCGACACATTTTGCCACTTGACTTAGAAATTTTTAAAAAACTAATGTGACAATTAGACAACTGCGGGTTAAAGAAGAAATAGTGGATCATTTTGTAAGTGACCCACATTAGACCTATGGTTGCATATTTTCTCCTTAAGGAGTTTTGTCATATGCATGTAAACAGGAAAGGAAGAAAAAAGTGCTTTCTCTTATCATTCTACTTCTTTATGTCTCTTTTTGAATTAACAATAGTTTCATTAAGAAAAGACTTTTTTAAAAAATCAGAAAACCAAAAGTTAAAGCAGAGATGAGTCCAACTATCTTTTCTCTCTTCCTTCCATTCACTCAACCTGTTAAAATTTTCTTTACTCTTATGTGAAACTCTAACTTGTGGGTATATGTAAAAAGTAATTTGCAGTTACAAGATTCACTGCTCTTATTAATAAAACAAAATAAAACTGGGAAAATGTAATACATTATAATATATTACATTCAAAAAATGAAGGTAATTTAAAGCAAAACTTCACCTTTTAATTTAATTCAGAAGTTTACTGTTGAAAGATGGCAAAAAACAAACACACACTTGACTATTGGTTATTTTGTAAGATATGTGCAAAACATAATATAGGTCTCTATCTATGTATATTATACTAGTTTTAAAAAATATTTATATTGTTTTTTAGTTGACAAAGTAATTGTACATATTTATGGGGTTCAGCGTGATGTTTCAATACATGTATATATTGTATAATGATAAAATCTGGGTATCATGCATATTCACCACTTCATATATTTAGCATTTATTTGTGGTAAGAACATATAAAATCCTATCCTCTAGCTATTTTGAAATATACAACAGTGTTAACCATAGTTTCCCTAATGTGTACTAGAACATCAGAACTTACTTTTTCTGTCTACTTGTAATTTTGTATCCACTGACAAATCTTTCCCCCACCTCCTTCCCCTCTCCCCTCCCACTAACCACTATTCTACTCTCTATTTTTATGAGATCATCTGTTTTAGACTCCATATATGAGTGAGAACATGTGGGCATTTTTCTTCCTGTGCCTGGCTTATTTTCTTTAACATAATGTCCCTCAGGTTCATCCACGTTGTTGCCAACTCTTTTTATGGCTGAATTGTATTCCCTGTGTATGCGTACCACATTTTCTTCATGGATGCATCCTTTGGTGGGCACATAGGTTGATTTCATATCTTGGCTGTTGTGAATAGTGCTGCAGTGAATATGGGGTGCAGATCTCTTTCACATAGCTTCATTTTATGCGAGGATATAACAATAGTAACATTGGTGGATCCTTTTTTCCTTTTTAGACTGTGCTATTTCACAGTGTCTGAAAATAATTACTTTTTACATATTGTCCAATGGCAGGAATGTATGGGAGGACCCTCCAAACCTCTTAATGCAGGAAGCAGAAGACTCTTCTTCACTGAAACAGGTAGCTCAATCCTCCCACTATTTTAAGATTTTAATATAAAACAGCTTTAACTTTTAGAAAACTTGCAAGAATAGTCCATAGAACTCCTGTATATCCTTTAGCTAAAATCTCTACTCACATTTCACCAGCTGTCCCAGGAACAGGCTTTGGGGGATACGTTCCAGTTCAGGATTATACATTGTACCTGGGCATCTTGTCTCTCCAGTCAATTTCCATCTCAGTCAGTCCCTTGATCTTTCTTTGATTTTTAAGTACTTTAGTATATTTGAAGATTATTGCTGAAGGAGTTAAGGATGAACACCCCCAATTATCCCAACCTAGCATATGGGTTATTTCAAGCTGAACGCACTTGAGAAGCATCAGTATCAGAGAGACTTACCTGAACTTCCCTTTCTTACCTACAGCAAGCCATTAGAACTCCTGTGAGAATGCCGCCTTCCCGCACCAACAGAAGAACACAACCTGTATTGCCAGTGACTGAGAAGTGATGCTGCAACGGATTTTAATAAATAAAGTACAAAATAAACCCTTGTCTTCTACTTGGCTTTATACCCCTCTGTGTATCTCCTAATTACTTCCCTAGAATTCATAACAACTAGTCCAGTCTCCCCTGTTTTATCATTTCTTTACAAAATTTATCATTCTTTGTTTTAAAAGAACAAAACCTTTCTGCTTTGGCTATTACTTCAGGTCTTCCCTCTCTCGCGAGGATCTCCACGTAAAATGCTTTTTTACCTGTTAATCTGGTCTGTGTCAGTTTGGTTCCTAGACCCAGCCAGAGATCCCACTGAAGAACTACAATGGCTGGCTGAGATTTTTAGGCATAAAAATCTACATAATCCAGTCATTTTGTAAAACATCCCTCAATTTGGATTTGTTCAATATTTCTTCATGATTAGACCTAGGGAATGCATATCGAATATGCTATGTCCTTGCCCTTGCAGTCTCTGGGTGGCAACTGATATTTCTCCATTCCACGACTGATGGTAATGACTATGTCCACTTTATAAAGATGATACATCAAGGTATGTTTCCTTTTCTGTGATTTTTTTTTTCCTTTTCTGTAAACATGCTTAGGTGGGAGATACTTTGAAACCATTTAAAACCCTCCTATTCAACCCTTTCACCCACTCATTTTAGCACACCTTAATGTTGCTGGAATTAATACTATAGTGACTGCCAAATAGTGATGTCTAAGTGTACCAAATCCTTCTACAGCTGTTAGCTGGCATTCCACTGTGTGGAAGAATTTGCCATTATCATATAATTCATTAATTCATTCACTTAGATGGATGGACTTCTGGATTCTCATGTTATTGAATGAATTACAATTTGTTACTATTATTAGTTGTTTTGATGCTCAAATTCTCCCGTATTTGGCTGCTGGAAATTCATTAATGTTGGCTTTTCTGCCTTTAAAAAATCCGTACATTCTTTGCACACTTCCTAATTCTCTGGCACTCATGATGTTCCAAGTTATCTTGTACTTGCACTTCCCCAGTCCTAGAATCTGCCATTTCTCCATGGAGCCCTTGTTCCTTTTAGTGAGGAGCGGTGTTTGATACAGAAAAAGAGATGCACAGGGCAAGGCTGTGTGGGAACGAGCATGGGACTCCCAGATCCTCTACAGGCATGCCTCCCTTCAGGCACTTCCACATTTTCACCTATCAGGAAACTCTCTGGTACATTATAATCTTAGTGAGAAGGAATGCTGTGTGGCACAACGTTATTTAATAAAAGCAAAAGATCATATGGGAAGAAATGCTCAAAGGATTGTCTCCCCACCAAAATGTAAACAACAGATGGGTGAGGGCTTTGTACTTTTTATTCACTTCTGAATTCCCAGACACACACACACACACACACAAAATAAATAACTTGCCACAAAACATAAATGCCGTAAGATTTAGTTGAGATAAATCTCATTAAGGATTAGGGTACTCAAGAAAACTATCAATTTTCATGTTTGTCCTCGTTCTATCCATTTAGTTTTTGAAATATGAGCAGCATTTGGGTAAGGAAACTCCAGACAAGCATTTCAAACAATAGAAACTATAGAAAGAAGGACATAGAGACATAAAATGAACCTTGTGTTATTGTTGGGTGGTGGTGCAACTAGACTGGGTTGAGAAAGAAATTAGTGTGAGCTTGAAGTGTGGTTTTGTGTGTGTCTGTGTGTATATAGGGAAGGGATAGAGGGATTATGCTAAAAATAGTAAGGGATTGAAAGTCAGTTTGAAAAGTTAGGCAATAGAAAAATTACATGTATATACGTTCAGCATAATTGTATTTCCTATATTTTTATATTACAATTTTATTTCAGGATAATTTGAAACTGAATATATTTGTGGCAAAAGAAGATGAATAGTGATGCACCAAATCAGGAGTTAGTAGATTATAACCCATGGGGCAATTTCATCAGCCACCTGTTTTTGTAAATAAAGTTTTATTAGAACACAACCACATCAGTTTATATATATCTGTGCCTTAACACCACAATGGCAGAGTTGAATAGTCATGACAGAGAACATCTGGCCCATAAAGCCTAACATATTTAACATCTGAATCTTTACAAAATATTTGCCAACTCTTGCTCTAGATAAAAACAGAAAACAGGGTGCTTGCTGAGTGGGTTATATTTCTACAGAAATATATGTGCCATATTTCACAGAGAACAGGGCAAACAGTTCTTTCTGAATTTGGAGGAAGTAGGGGTGCAGGGTGTGAACTACAGTCTTGGAGTCAGAGTCACATCTTTAATCCTTGAGTCTCATGTCCCAGGACATGGAAGACAAGGCCATCAGTTTGTATGGAAAGAGTAGTGTGAATGGACTGCAGGGCTCAGAATGTATTGTGATTTAGCAACCAATGCAAGAATGTCAAGAAGCCAGTGTGTCTAGCCTGTTTAGTGCAATGATAGATGCTCTCTGCTGCAACAGATAACCCTTTAGGTAAATCAATCTGTTTCTTTCTGTCTCTCTCTTACACATACACACACATGCGCGCACACACACACACACACA
>NW_020259168.1:0-5347 GCF_003255815.1 Theropithecus gelada | reverse complement strand
GTCTGGGTTGGGGGATCAGGTCTGGGTTGGGGGATCAGGTCTGGGGTTGGGGGATCAGGTCTGGGTTGGGGGATCAGGTCTGGGTTGGGGGATCAGGTCTGGGGTTGGGGGATCAGGTCTGGGTTGGGGGATCAGGTCTGGGTTGGGGGATCAGGTCTGGGGTTGGGGGATCATGTCTGGGTTGGGGGATCAGGTCTGGGTTGGGGGATCATGTCTGGGGATGGGGGATCATGTCTGGGGTTGGGGGATCATGTCTGGGTTGGGGGATCAGGTCGGGGTTGGGGGATCATGTCTGGGTTGGGGGATCATGTCTGGGGTTGAGGGTCAGGTCTGGGGTTGGGAGATCATGTTTGGGTTGAGGGATCAGGTCTGGGTTGGGGGATCAGGTCTGGATTGGGGATCAGGTCTGGGTTGGGGGTCAGGTCTGCACTGGGGTCAGGTCCGGGTTGAGGGTCAGGTCTGGGTTGGGGTCAGGTCTAGGTTGGGGTCAGGTCTGGATTGTGGGATCAGGTCTGGGGTTGGGGGTTAGGACTGAGTTTGGTATCAAGTCTGGGTTGAGCAGCAGGTCTGGGAATTGGGGGTCATGTCTGGGTGGTGGGTATCAGGTCTCAACTGGGGATCAGGTCTAGGTTGAGGGGGAGGTCTGGGTTGGGGGGGCAGGTCTAGGCTAATGAGGAGAGGTATGGGGTTCTGAAGGCGGAGGGGAGTGGACAGTTGTGGAGTTCCCAGAAGATGGGGGAAGGTGGGGAGAACAGCTCTGGGCTTTCGAGTGCGGGCGGGTGGGTAGAGGTGGGCAGGTGTCGAGGGGGAGTTCTGTGGTTCCGAGCGAGGATTCCGAGTCTGGGATTCCTAGAGGGAGGCATCTAGAATTCGGAGGCCCGGGGCGGGGAGAGGGGGTAGGCCTGGGTTTCGGGATGTGGGGGGCGGGTCTGGGGTTCCTAAGGCAGGTGTGGGGGAGGGATCCGGTCGGACGAGCCTGGGGTTCCGCGGTCGGGGGGTCGTGCTCACCGGGGACCGGGTCAGTGGCTCGCACCGCGCCGCCCGGCGTCCTGGGGTTGCCCGGGGCAACGTGCTGGGGCGGCCACGCGCATTGTGCACCCCCGGTGCGGCGGCTGCTGGGCCCGGAGCCTGGGGCTGTGCGGCGGCGGCGGCCCCGGGGCGTGGGGCTGCGCGGGCGGCGGGGGACGCGGGGGCGCTGGGGGCTGCGGCGTGCGGGGGGCGCGGGCCCGGACCGGTAGCAGTCGGCGGCGCTTGGGCTGGGCCCGGGTTGGGGTCCGGGTCCCGGGCTGCTGTCGGAGCAGGCGCGGTTGCGGGGTCCGGGGCGCGGGACGGTGCGCGCCATGGTGTCCGCCCCGGGAGGGCCCGAGTGTAGCCCCAGGTCACGCGCTGCGGCCCCGCGCCCCCCTGTGAAGGTCACACTCAATCCCCCACCAGGTCACAAAGACCCGCGGGTCACATCCTGCCCCTCCCCTCAGGCCTCCCAGGCCCGCCGGGCTTTCTCGCCCTCCCCGGGGCCCTCACGCCACCCGGTCTCCCTGGGCCCTGCCCCACGCGAGGCTGGAGCGGCGGGGTGAGGACGCCGCGGACGCTTCGCTCCTCCCGGGCTACGCGCTGCGGGTCCTGGTTGTTGGGGGCGATGGGGTGACCGCAGCAGCGCCCCCGTCCTGCGGTGGAACCTGGGGGGGCCTTGGTGCCCGCAGAACCACTCGTGGGGTCCCACGCCGCTGTCCCCCGGGTGTTCTGAGCCCACCCAGGTCCACACGGCCCGTGTCCTATCCCCTCCGACCCCGCAGATCAGATCACCCCACTCTCCCATCACCCCGCCAGGGGTAGCTCGTGTCTCATCCGGCACCTCGGGGTGGGGGTAGGAAAGACACACCCGCCCCACCAGGACCCTCACTCGTGGCAACTTTCCAAAGCCTAGATGCCTTTGGTTTTAAATCAACTTTATTTTGCATTTAACTTCCCAAGATATCCCAAAAGGGAGTTTCTGCCCCGACTCTGAAGGGACTGGTGGGGGACTTGAGGGGCAGGGAGTGGCTGCGTCCCCTGGCCGGAGTGGTTCCTTCCCAGCTGCCTCCCTCTTCCCCCAGGAATGCCACTGGGCTCTCACCAGCCCCCTGTACTGGCCTCTAGGGGTTACACAAATCAGTGAGTGAAAAGCTGGCCCTCCCTTCACCCAGCCCCCCTCCCTGTGTCCCGAGGTTTACCCTGCTGAGACCCAACATTAAACAGCCACAGCCACGTCTACAAGGCAGCGTTTATTGCTCAAGCGTATTAAACCAAAACGTAGATTGAAAGGGACAGTTCTTTTAAACCCCATTTGTCCGGATTTTTTAAGCGCTCTAAAATAAGAAAGTGAAAGCCAGTAAAAACGCTCCAAGTGCCTAATTCTGGCTCTGAAACTTGAGCTCTCTGGTCTACCCCCAAGAAGACATCAGTGCTGTCCCTGTGGCTCCCACCCCATTCCCAAGAGCAGACCCCACCGGCCTCCAAGCTGCAGGGAGGTGGGAGTGTCCTGCAGACGGGGTGGGGTCTGCATCCAGTGCCAGGAAGGGTGGCCTCTCCTCTCCCACAGTGGCGCTTGTTTGGGACCGTGGCCAAAGCGTTTGCCCGGCCCCTGTCTCTGTCGTTCTGGAGCTGCTGAGGGCTGCAGAGAGGGACTGGCTTGTCCCCTCTCGGAGCATCTGGGGGGATGTCTTGCCTGCATTCCCCTTGAACGGTGGAAAATAATGATCCCACTTGTTGTGAACACCATGAAGGTATCTTGGCAGCCAGAGTTACTCCTGCTCAGCAGTGGGAAACCTCCTCAAACCCCTAGCAGGCAGCCCCATCCAACTGCATCTCCCAGGCCTCCTGGTTCTTTGATCCTGATGGCCCCAGGCCACAGAATGCATCTCCGGGCCTTTCCAGCAGCCCATGGGGGACCAGTCAATACACCCGAAGGCAGTAAAGGGAAAATGTTCATGTGTTCTCAGACCAGAAGGAAAGAAACAAAACCACTGTGAAGAAAAACACCTGCTGGAAAGTAATGACCAAAATAACAAGATTCCTAGTTTTACAGTCACCCCAACTCACTGCAGATTTACTGGGAGGATCCAGGCGCCCTCGGGGAAGAGGAGACGCAGGGAACCCACTCCTGGCCATGGCACTGCCCAAAGCCAGTGTTATTCTCACACCCAACTGTCCCTGCAGTCTGGCAGGTGGGCAGTGACCGCCTGGGCTGTACCCTAAGACCCCAAAACAGCAGAGATGGAGAAGACCACTGGCCCTGGGGTCTTCTCAGTGAGGATCAAGACAAAGTACTTGCTAGGAGGTAGAGGGGGCTGGGTGAACCTGTGAGGATTCCTGGCCTCTGACCTGATCTGTCCTGCATTTTGAGTAATGGGAGCAAACAGAAGGGAGCGGCTCAGCTTCCCCCGGTCACTGGGGCCAGGGAGTCACCGGGGCCAGGGAGACGTGGTCGAGCCCGTTTACAAAGCCTTAGATGCAGTCCCACCCCCAAGAACGCTGCCTATCACAGTAGCGGCCACGTGGCACTCCAAGCTGGGCATGACAGTGCCCAGGATGTGGGCAGTGCCTGGGACGTGGGCCAGCCACTGTGGCGGCGGATTCCTCTAGAATGACTGGGTCTATGTAGGAAGACAGGGCAGGCGACCCAGTGTGGACCGGTGTGGATTTCACCTGGGAGAGCAGTGGCAGCCCATGTCACTTGCACCTGGGCTCTGGAGGAGGGGCCCCCACAGCTCCCGGGCCAGGACAGAGGTGCCCAGCCTTGTTCTCACTGTCCAGGAAGAGCTGCTGGGCAGGCTGAGCCTGGGGCAGGTGCACCTTGCAGGGAAGTAGATAAGATCCCACTGGGCTGACTGAGCACCCAGGATAGACCCGAAGAGTGGAGGGAAGAAGCCGGGTCAGAGCGGGCAGGAGATGCAGGGACCCACAGTCTGACCCCGGTCAGGTCCAGAGAGCCTACTCCAGCCCAGGCCATGAGAGAGGCAGGACGCGGAGCTGGGGCCTGCTCAGCGGTGGGGCTCTCAGAGGCGGAACCAGGGGGCCCTTCCTCGGCCTGGGAAGCTGCGGCCATGCTCCTGCTGTTAGGACACGGGAGCCCTTGGCACTGACTGATCTGACTGAAACACAGACTAGCCAACATTGGCCTATTTTAAAATTAAACTACCCTAGGAAGTGAAAACCCCACTACAGCCTGGTCTGCCCTCACACAGGGGAAAAGAGGTGTTAGAAGCAGTAGCTCGGGGCAATTAGGGGTTGTGCGTTTCCGTGCTTGGGGCCAGGCTGGGCACTGCCACCCAGTTTCTGCGTCCGGGGGTCACTGGGCCATCTGCACCACGACGGCTCTCCAGGCTTTCTCCTTGTCAAACTCCTTCAGGGGGCTCCTGGCCACCTGCGACCGAGACAGGAAAGGTGTTACTTCACCAGGACCACCTGTGCGGCGGGAAGCTGGACACGCCACTCAGCCACAGGCAGCAAGCAGCCAGCATTCTTTTAACTTCAGAAGTTTTCTTTGAATGTGAAGGAAGTGGGGGAACTAACCCCTGGGCCTCTATGGAAAGAGACAAAGGCCTTTACTCCCTCACTGTCCCAGCAACGCCCGCGTCCCCACACACGCGGTGTCTACGGAGCCTGGGATGGAGCAGCCCTTCACTCGGTCCCTTGCCCTGGCTCTGGGGCGGGGGGCGGGAGAGGCCTCCCAAGGGTGGACATGTGCCTGACGGCCGAGGAAGAAAACACTTAAGGCAGAGGTGACCAGATGCCTCCACGCACAAGGGAGGACAGCGCCAGCCCCAGCTGACTACCTGAGCCCAGCCATTCATCCTGAGCCCCAGCCGCCCACCCTGCGCCCCGGCCGTCCACCCTGGGTCCCGGCCACCCACCCTGAGCCCCGGGATGAGCAGTTCTGGGATCTGGGGAGAGCACCTCATGCATCCAACTCTGGGCCTTGCTAGTCATGACAGAAACCCAGGTGGGTCTCATTTCAGGCCCAGGGACTGCCGTCCTAGCAGGAAGATTGACCACAACCAGGCAAAACAGCAGCAAAGCAGCTGAGGAGGCAGGTGAAGGGAATGTCAGTGGGGAGGGGGGAGGGTGGGGGCGCCTGGGTCAGCTGAGAAACGAGCCAAGGGCAAGAGGGTGTCTTCCAGGACTTAGCGGGCACTGGAGGCTCTGCACCAAGACTCTGAGGCTGGTGGTATGCTGAACACAGGAGAGCAGGGTATGCAGGGCAAGAGCAGCGGCCAGTCCGCCCAGGGTGGCCTAGAGGTGGAGCAGGACTCAGAGCCCCGCTGAGAGGGTGGCCTGGAGGTGGGGCAGGACTCAGAGCCCCCCTGAG
>NW_020259167.1:0-5350 GCF_003255815.1 Theropithecus gelada | reverse complement strand
TCACCTGAAAAATGGCTTTATTTTGCCCTCATATTTGATGGATAGATTGGTTAATAGATATTTGTGGGTTTCATTCAACATTTTGTTGACATTACTTCTTTGTGTTCTAGCATTGAGCATTACAGATGAAAATTTCTATATAGTTTTTCTCTCTGGAAATTTATAAGGTTTGGAGGGGTGATGTGTGTGCTTTATTGTTCTCTTATTCTTTCACTTTAGCCTCTCTTTCTTGAATTTCTGTTACTGCTTTTACTTGAATTTCTGTTACTGCTTTTATCATATCTATTTCTTCTCTTTCTATGTTGTTAGAGAATATCATCACTGAGTCTTTAATACTGTCAACTTCAGCTGTGTACATGTTGCTCTTCAACCTTCTTTTGAGGCTTTAAATTAGGCAAATATATTTTTCCTAAAATTTCTGAAAACTCCTTTTCACTGGAGCTTATTTTAATTATATGGATGCATTATCCTCTTAAACTTCTGTGAAAATAATAACTGGAGTTTTCATTTGCATTAGCTGTTTCATGAGAGGTCAAGTTTTTTACTCATTTTGGTGTTTCCTTTTCATGCTATTTATGTCTTGGGATTTGGTTGTATATTCACATTTTTAATTAGCTACTTGATTTAAATAAAGTATCAGTAGTCACTTTCAGGGTTCTTGGTGATTATAATAATTACTCACCTACCAGGCTTCTTCCTTGCATACAGCTCACTACAGGAATCTGTAGTGCCTAGAAGATTTTGGGACAAGTGGGGAAACCGCAGTCCGTTAACTGCATACACAGGGAAGGAGCTACAAGGGAGGTAGAATAATTTGGTCTCCACTATTACCTTAAGAAACCTTCCCCTGTCTTCTATTTTAAAAAAACTACTTCATACAAAGGGTAGAAGCTACAAGGGAGATAGAATAATTTGGGCTCCACTACTACCTTAAGAGACCTTCCCCTGACTTCTCTTTTAAAAACCCTATGGGTCTCTGTACCCCTGAACTTACTTTCCACACTTTTTCTCTTTTCACCCTCAAAATCCATATTAGAGTGCCTCTGCAGGCTATAAAACCTTTCATAAAAGTAAAATACCCAGTCTTTTCGAGAGAAGAATAAAATAGGCAGCCTCCTACCTCTTGTCTTACTCTAATAGAAACTCCATGAAGATAAGGATTGTGTCCATACTGTTCATGCTGCACAGCAGTTGCCCTTATCTGCAGGGCGATGCATCCCAAGACCCCCAGTGGACGCTTGAAACTGCAGAGAGTAACACACCTGATTGCCATCATCGGAACACATTTCTGTTCACATCTTCCACCCACAATTTTGATGCCTTTTCCATCTTAACTAAGCATGTACCATGGACTGTGGCCATAACTTTTGCAGTTGTAGATGCAACAGCAAAACTAGTATTAATTTTTTCTTCTTCACAATTTCATGGATAGATTTGTTCTTACCATAGATCTTAGCCACCTCAGCATATGATGTTTTTTCTTTTGAGAACTTTCACCTTTTCTCTTAAAAGAAAGCACTTTACAGCTTCTCTTTGGCATATCTCAACTGCCAGCATCACTGCTCTTGCACTTTGGGACCATTATTAAGTCAGAAAAGGGTTACTTGAAAATAAGCCCTGAGATACCACCAGAGTCCATCTGATAACTGAGATGGTAACTACGTGATTAACAGGCCAGTGACATATACAGCATGGATATGCTGGACAAAGGGGTGAGTCACATCCCACGTAGGTTGAAGCAGGATGACTCGAGATTTCACTATTCAGTATGGTGCACAATTTAAAACTTAGGAATTGTTTATTTCCTGGAACTTTTTGTTTAATATTTTTGGACTGCAGTTGACCACAGGTAACTGAAACTGTGGAAAGTGAGGATCGGAGGATAAGCAGGGACTGTGGTATTCATTTCATTGCGTACTGCCTAGAATACAGTAGGTGTACTATAAGTATTTTATAAAGGGACAACTTTTCTGAAACTAAAAATATTTATGTTTTACCCAGTAATTTTTCTTCTGGAAATTTATGCTAAGGGAATATTCAGACATGCTTACAAAGTTTTATGCACGAGTGTTTATGTTATTTGTAATTGTGAAAAATGAAAACAACTCAAAAGTTTAACAGTGGTCATCTAAAGTATTCTATACACTGTATATATAGCTTTAATAGAAGGCCATCCTATTCATTTATTCATGAGAGGTACAGTCTCCAGAGATCTGTAAGATCTATTTTGTCTTAACCAAAGAACAAATTTTTGACATATCTTGAATATGATGCCTATAAATTATGACTTTTAAATTGTTGTAATTTTTGTAGTATTATCTGATATTTTTATTTTTATGTATGTTCCTAAGTAGTTTAGAGATACTCAGATTTTTAAGATCAAATAAATGAAGCTTATTTTTATACATTTATAGTATAAAAGACATTCAGTAAATAGATATTTTTGTTTTATTCTAGAAAAAAGCTCCTTGAACACGGTGAGGTAAAGCTTTCATTTTAATCTCTGGTAGACTTGTGTATTACATTCTAGTTTGAGGATAATTGACAAAGGTATAACCTGCTGCTGATGCACCATCAGTCGTGAGTTGTTCAGCACTGGTGATACATTTCTGCTGATCCTTCTCGCCCTTTCATCTGCTCTCACTTTTGAATAGATATAAGGATTTAAAAGCTAGAAGGCTGATTTATGACGATAGTACAGAATTAAATTAAATTGCATTCATTTAACAATAACAAGCATTTGGTTTCTAGCCTGCTGAGCTAATCAGCTACAGTCCATTAGGGCAGGCGCCCTTGGCCCTGTGACTGGTGGCCATCTGCCACCACGTAGATTTGCTGGTCAGTCAGCGACAAGCTCAGAAGTGTTGAAGGACACAAAAGATACTAAAGTAATGTTCCTGCTCTTCAGTATGTGTAATTTTACAAAGGAAACAAGACAACATTTGATATGGTGCAAAATCGTTTTGTAACGTAAAAAGGAAAAGATCAATGTGGACTAGAGATATTTCCTATTTGATAGAACTTTAAGTGGGTGTTGAGGTAAAGGTCAAATTGACAGGAGTGGGTAACTGAATTTGAACTTAATAGGGATAGTTTATGACACATGTTGAGTATCCCTTATCCAAAATGCGTAGGACTAGAGGTGTTTCAGATTTCAGATTTCATTGAATTTTGGAATATTTACACTGTAGTTACTAGTTGAGATCCCTAATCTGAAAATCCAAAATCCAAAATGCTTCAATGAGCATTTGTTTTAGCATAACCTTTGAACATCACATTGGTACTCAAAAGTTTCAGATTTCAGAGCATTGTAGATTTCAGATGTTTGCGTCAGGGTGCATTGGTAACTTTTTCACTTTACAGTGAGGCCCACTGTGTTGGTCCTCCGCCTCCTCACACCACCTCCTGCTCTCCCTGGCTCCTCTGCCTGCTCCATTTTCTTGCCGGCTGCACTTACTGCCTTACAGTAGACTATGTAATGGATTTATTTATTTGCTATGTCTATGTATTGTCTGTCTTTCGTTACTAAATGTACTTAAATACAATACAAGGGCAGAAATTGCTCACTGTTGTATCTGAAGCACCCAGAAGAGGACCTGGAACATAGTAGGCATTCGATAAATTGTTGCTGAATGAATGAATACTAATAGGCTCATTACTAAGTTAGAAGATCCTTGTCTTAATGAATAATATAGTTTCAATATAGTTCATTAATTTAAAAATATGAAAAGTAAAAATGTGATTTTGTCTTATTTGTGTTTTTGTAGCTGACTTTTCACACGTTGCAGTTGTTAGTGTTTACTGCCCTTGGCATTTTAATTATGAGGCTAAAGCTGTTTTTGACACCACACGTGTGTGTTATGGCTTCCTTGATATGCTCTCGACAGGTAAGGGATTCATTCTTGTATAACAATACCATAAAAACTATAGTAACTACACTTAAAGTTACCGCAGCTTTGCTGACTAATTCAAAATACAAACACACTAAGTGTTTTTAACTAATTTAAATGATTTAAAATATTACTTCATGATTCACTATAAGCAAGAAAAGCAATTTCAAGTGGCTTTGAAAAGTATTTCTAGATTTTAAATTGATATTTCTATAGCAAGTGATTAGGCAAATATTTCCCCTGTTAATATCCTGTCTATGAACATAACCTTTCGGAATTCAGGTCTGTGTAAGAGTGCGTGGCACAGTGGCTCACACCTGTAATCACAACACTTTGGGAGGCCAAGGCGAGCAGATCACTTGAGGCCAGGAGTTCCGAGACCAGCTTGGCTGACATGGTAAAACCCCATCTCTACTAAAAATACAAAAATTAGTCAGGCATGGTGGCACGTGCCTGTAATTCCAGCTACTTGGGAGGCTGAGGCAGGCGAATCACTTGAACCTGGGAGGCAGAGGCTACAGTCAGCCAAGATCGCACCACATCACTCTAACCGGGGTGACAGAGTGAGACTCTGTCTCAAAAAAAAAAAGAAAGAAAAAAAAAAGTTTCCTGGTGGCCGGGCATGATGCCTCACACCTGAAATCCCAGCACTTTGGAAGGCCGAGGTGGGCAGATCACTTGAGGTCAAGAGTTCGAGACCTACCTGGCCAACATGGTGAAACCCCGTCTCTACTAAAATACAAAAATTAGCAGGGCATGGTGGTGTGTGCCTGTAATCCCAGCTACTCAGGACGCTGGGGCAGGAAAATTGCTTGAACCCGGGAAGCAGAGGTCGAAGTGAGCTGAGGTCGTACCACTGCACTCCAGCCTGGGAGACAGAGTGACACTCTGTCTCAAAAAAAAAAAGTACCCTGAAGTGCTCATCCAATACCAGAGCAGATGCAGAGTAATTGCTCTAGTATGGTCCCGTTTGGCTCAAAGAATCTATAAGAAATTCTGGGGTTCTATCACTGTATCTAACATACAAAAGAACTAGATAAATTAGCTAGAATATTAGGCCTCAGGTACTTCTACAAACACCTTACTTAGTTTTGATTATGAGTGTATAGCCTTAAAATACCATAATGCCTGTTTTCCTGAGAAGAATCTATATATGTCAAGCTAATAGGACTTCCCTGTCTACTAACGATGTCCACAAAAGGCAGCCAAGGATGAAAGGATTTAGTTCTAAGATGTTTCACAGCTGTGATTTGTTTATTTTAATCCTTGGTAGTAAATTAGTACTAGAAGGATCAGGCATTCCTTCCTTAATTCTTCCCAGGGGAGAGAAAGTTCCGTTTTCACCTGGGCCCTGTAATGCCAACATATTCGTTGCTTTGGAAACAACCGGAGATGGTAATTCTGTATATATACGTGCTGATATCAAAGGGTAATTCACATTGGTTTGAGTAACAAGGTGA
>NW_020259166.1:0-5350 GCF_003255815.1 Theropithecus gelada | reverse complement strand
GATGGGGTTGTTTGTTTTTTTCTTGTAAATTTGTTTGAGTTCTTTGTAGGTTCTGGATATTAGCCCTTTGTCAGATGAGTAGATTGCAAAAATTTTCTCCCATTCTGTAGGTTGCCTGTTCACTCTGATGGTAGTTTCTTTTGCTGTGCAGAAGCTCTTTAGTTTAATTAGATCCCATTTGTCAATTTTAGCTTTTGCTGCCGTTGCTTTTGGTGTTTTAGACATGAAGTCTTTGCCCATGCCTATGTCCTGAATGGTACTACCTAGGTTTTCCTCTAGGATTTTTATGGTATTAGGTCTAACATTTAAGTCTCTAATCCATCTTGAATTAATTTTCGTATAAGGAGTAAGGAAAGGGTCCAGTTTCAGCTTTCTACTTATGGCTAGCCAATTTTCCCAGCACCATTTATTAAATAGGGAATCCTTTCCCCATTTCTTGTTTTTCTCAGGTTTGTCAAAGATCAGATGGCTGTAGATGTGTGGTATTATTTCTGAGGACTCTGTTCTGTTCCATTGGTCTATATTTCTGTTTTGTTACCAGTATCATGCTGTTTTGGTTACTGTAGCCTTGTAGTATAGTTTGAAGTCAGGTAGCGTGATGCCTCCAGCTTTGTTCTTTTGACTTAGGATTGTCTTGGAGATGCGGGCTCTTTTTTGGTTCCATATGAACTTTAAAGCAGTTTTTTCCAATTCTGTGAAGAAACTCATTGGTAGCTTGATGGGGATGGCATTGAATCTATAAATTACCTTGGGCAGTATGGCCATTTTCACGATATTGATTCTTCCTATCCATGAGCATGGTATGTTCTTCCATTTGTTTGTGTCCTCTTTGATTTCACTGAGCAGTGGTTTGTAGTTCTCCTTGAAGAGGTCCTTTACATCCCTTGTCAGTTGGATTCCTAGGTATTTTATTCTCTTTGAAGCAATTGTGAATGGAAGTTCATTCATGATTTGGCTCTCTGTTTGTCTGTTATTGGTGTATAAGAATGCTTGTGATTTTTGCACATTAATTTTGTACCCTGAGACTTTGCTGAAGTTGCTTATCAGCTTAAGGAGATTTTGGGCTGAGACAATGGGGTTTTCTAAATATACAATCATGTCATCTGCAAACAGGGACAATTTGACTTCTTCTTTTCCTAACTGAATACCCCTGATTTCTTTCTCTTGCCTAATTGCCCTAGCCAGAACTTCCAACACTATGTTGAATAGGAGTGGTGAGAGAGGGCATCCCTGTCTTGTGCCAGTTTTCAAAGGGAATTTTTCCAGTTTTTGCCCATTCAGTATGATATTGGCTGTGGGTTTGTCATAAATAGCTCTTATTATTTTGAGGTACGTTCCATCAATACCGAATTTATTGAGCGTTTTTAGCATGAAGGGCTGTTGAATTTTGTCAAAAGCCTTTTCTGCATCTATTGAGATAATCATGTGGTTCTTGTCTTTGGTTCTGTTTATATGCTGGATTATGTTTATTGATTTGCGAATGTTGAACCAGCCTTGCATCCCAGGGATGAAGCCCACTTGATCATGGTGGATAAGCTTTTTGATGTGTTGCTGAATCCGGTTTGCCAGTATTTTATTGAGGATTTTTGCATCGATGTTCATCAGGGATATTGGTCTAAAATTCTCTTTTTTTGTTGTATCTCTGCCAGGCTTTGGTATCAGGATGATGTTGGCCTCATAAAATGAGTTAGGGAGGATTCCCTCTTTTTCTATTGATTGGAATAGTTTCAGAAGGAATGGTACCAACTCCTCCTTGTACCTCTGGTAGAATTCAGCTGTGAATCCATCTGGTCCTGGACTTTTTTTGGTTGGTAGGCTATTAATTGTTGCCTCAATTTCAGAGCCTGCTATTGGTCTATTCAGGGATTCAACTTCTTCCTGGTTTAGTCTTGGAAGAGTGTAAGTGTCCAGGAAATTATCCATTTCTTCTAGATTTTCCAGTTTATTTGCGTAGAGGTGTTTATAGTATTCTCTGATGGTAGTTTGTATTTCTGTGGGGTCGGTGGTGATATCCCCTTTTTCATTTTTAATTGCGTCGATTTGATTCTTCTCTCTTTTCTTCTTTATTAGTCTTGCTAGTGGTCTGTCAATTTTGTTGATCTTTTCAAAAAACCAACTCCTGGATTCATTGATTTTTTGGAGGGTTTTTTGTGTCTCTATCTCCTTCAGTTCTGCTCTGATCTTAGTTATTTCTAGCCTTCTGCTAGCTTTCGAATGTGTTTGCTCTTGCTTCTCTAGTTCTTTTAATTGCGATGTTAGAGTGTCAATTTTTGATCTTTCCTGCTTTCTCTTGTGGCCATTTAGTGCTATAAATTTCCCTCTACACACTGCTTTAAATGTGTCCCAGAGATTCTGGTATGTTGTATCTTTGTTCTCATTGGTTTCAAAGAACATCTTTATTTCTGCCTTCATTTCGTTATGTACCCAGTAGTCATTCAGGAGCAGATTGTTCAGTTTCCATGTAGTTGAGCGGTTTTGATTGAGTTTCTTAGTCCTAAGTTCTAGTTTGATTGCACTGTGGTCTGAGAGACAGTTTGTTATAATTTCTGTTCTTGTACATTTGCTGAGGAGTGCTTTACTTCCAATTACGTGGTCAATTTTGGAATAAGTACGATGTGGTGCTGAGAAGAATGTATATTCTGTTGATTTGGGGTGGAGAGTTCTATAGATGTCTATTAGGTCTGCTTGCTGCAGAGATGAGTTCAATTCCTGGATATCCTTGTTAACTTTCTGTCTCGTTGATCTGTCTAATGTTGACAATGGAGTGTTGAAGTCTCCCATTATTATTGTATGGGAGTCTAAGTCTCTTTGTAAGTCTCTAAGGACTTGCTTTATGAATCTGGGTGCTCCTGTATTGGGTGCATATATATTTAGGATAGTTAGCTCTTCCTGTTGAATTGATCCCTTTACCATTATGTAATGGCCTTCTTTGTCTCTTTTGATCTTTGATGGTTTAAAGTCTGTTTTATCAGAGACTAGTATTGCAACCCCCGCTTTTTTTTGTTCTCCATTTGCTTGGTAAATCTTCCTCCATCCCTTTATTTTGAGCCTATGTATGTCTCTGCGTGTGAGATGGGTCTCCTGAATACAGCAGACTGATGAGTCTTGACTCTTTATCCAGTTTGCCAGTCTGTGTCTCTTAATTGGAGCATTTAGTCCATTTACATTTAAGGTTAAGATTGTTATGTGTGAACTTGATCCTGCCATTATGATATTAACTGGTTATTTTGCTCATTAGTTGATGCAGTTTCTTCCTAGCCTCGATGGTCTTTACATTTTGGCATGTTTTTGAGATGGCTGGTACCGGTTGTTCCTTTCCATGTTGAGTGCTTCCTTCAGGGTCTCTTGTAAGGCAGGCCTAGTGGTGACAAAATCTCTAAGCATTTGCTTATCTGTAAAGGATTTTATTTCTCCTTCACTTATGAAACTTAGTTTGGCTGGATATGAAATTCTGGGTTGAAAATTCTTTTCTTTAAGAATGTTGAATATTGGCCCCCACTCTCTTCTGGCTTGGAGAGTTTCTGCCGAGAGATCTGCTGTGAGTCTGATGGGCTTCCCTTTGTGGGTAACCCGACCTTTCTCTCTGGCTGCCCTTAAGATTTTTTCCTTCATTTCAACTTTGGTGAATCTGGCAATTATGTGTCTTGGAGTTGCTCTTCTCGAGGAGTATCTTTGTGGCGTTCTCTGTATTTCCTGGATTTGAATGTTGGCCTGCCCTACTAGGTTGGGGAAGTTCTCCTGGATGATATCCTGAAGAGTGTTTTCCAACTTGGTTCCATTTTCCCCCTCACTTTCAGGCACCCCAATCAGACGTAGATTTGGTCTTTTTACATAATCCCATACTTCTTGCAGGCTTTGTTCATTTCTTTTTATTCTTTTTTCTTTTGGTTTCTCTTCTCGTTTCATTTCATTCATTTGATCCTCAATTGCTGATACTCTTTCTTCCAGTTGATCGAGTCGGTTACTGAAGCTTGTGCATTTGTCACGTATTTCTCGTGTCATGGTTTTCATCTCTTTCATTTCGTTTATGACCTTCTCTGCATTAATTAGTCTAGCCGTCAATTCTTCCACTTTTTTTTCAAGATTTTTAGTTTCTTTGCGCTGGGTACGTAATTCCTCCTTTAGCTCTGAGAAATTTGATGGACTGAAGCCTTCTTCTCTCATCTCGTCAAAGTCATTCTCCGTCCAGCTTTGATCCGTTGCTGGCGATGAGCTGCGCTCCTTTGCCGGGGGAGATGCGCTCTTGTTTTTTGAATTTCCAGCTTTTCTGCCCTGCTTTTTCCCCATCTTTGTGGTTTTATCTGCCTCTGGTCTTTGATAATGGTGATGTACTGATGGGGTTTTGGTGTAGGTGTCCTTCCTGTTTGATAGTTTTCCTTCTAACAGTCAGGACCCTCAGCTGTAGGTCTGTTGGAGATTGCTTGAGGTCCACTCCAGACCCTGTTTGCCTGGGTAACAGCAGCAGAGGCTGCAGAAGATAGAATATTTCTGAACAGCAAGTGTACCTGTCTGATTCTTGCTTTGGAAGCTTCCTCTCAGGGGTGTACTCCACCCTGTGAGGTGTGGGGTGTCAGACTGCCCCTAGTGGGGGATGTCTCCCAGTTAGGCTACTCAGGGGTCAGGGACCCGCTTGAGCAGGGAGTCTGTCCCTTCTCAGATCTCAACCTCCGTGTTGGGAGATCCACTGCTCTCTTCAAAGCTGTCAGACAGAGTCGTTTGCGTCTGCAGAGGTGTCTGCTGCTTTGTTATTGTTTTCTGTGCCCTGCCCCCAGAGGTGGAATCTACAGAGACAGGCAGGTTTCCTTGAGCTGCTGTGAGCTCCACCCAGTTCGAGCTTCCCAGCAGCTTTGTTTACCTACTTAAGCCTCAGCAATGGCGGGCGCCCCTCCCCCAGCCTCGCTGCTGCCTTGCCGGTAGATCACAGACTGCTGTAATAGCAATGAGGGAGGCTCCGTGGGTGTGGGACCCTCCCGGCCAGGTGTGGGATATGATCTCCTGGTGTGCCTGTTTGCTCAAAGCGCAGTATTGGGGTGGGAGTTACCCGATTCTCCAGGTGTTGTGTGTCTCAGTTCCCCTGGCTAGGAAAAGGGATTCCCTTCCCCCTTGCGCTTCTCAGGTGAGGCAATGCCTCGCCCTGCTTCAGCTCTCGCTGGTCGGGCTGCAGCAGCTGACCAGTACCGATCGTCCGGCACTCCCCAGTGAGATGAACCCAGTACCTCAGTTGAAAATGCCGAAATCACCGGTCTTCTGTGTCGCTGGCGCTGGGAGTTGAAGACTGGAGCTGCTCCTATTCGGCCATCTTCGAGGGAATGTTTTGATTATCCTAAATTCATTTCTATGGCTGACTTCA
>NW_020259165.1:0-5351 GCF_003255815.1 Theropithecus gelada | reverse complement strand
TTTATACATACACATACACTTCTAAATGATTTCCTACTCTGTTATATGTTAGACTTTTAACATGTCATTAAGAGTTGTATAATATTATTTCAAAGTCTACATAGAATATTTGTATGGCTATAGTATAATAACACTGAAGCAGATATCTTGAGTGCTTGTAAGTTTTTACATATATATATATATATGTATGTGTGTGTGTATATATATATATATATATATATGAGTTTTGCTCTTGTTGTCCAGGCTGGAGTGCAATGGTGTGATCTCAGCTCACTGCAGCCTCTGCCTCCTGGGTTCAAGCAATTCTCCTGCCTCAGCCTCCCGAGTAACTGGAATTACAGGTGTCCACCACCATGCCTGACTAATTTTTTGTATTTTTAGTAGAGATGGGGTTTCACCATGTTGGTCAAGCTGGTCTCGAATTCCTGAACTCAGGTAATCCACCCGCCTCAGCCTCCCAAAATGCTGGGATTACAGGCGTGAGCCACTGTGCCCAGCCTAATTTTGTAATAAAATTCTGATGCAGTTTTTCAGTCTTTTATTATTTCCTTAAAATAAAATGACTAGGTTTAAGGGTAAAATTATTTTAAAATTACTGATATGTATAGACAGATTGTTCTCCAGAAAAAATACAACTAAGTCAATGTTAACTTAGCTAAAGCCCTATCTGAAAGGAAAAACATCTATATACTTTTCCCACTTAACCATTAGGCGCCTTACTGATTTTCAGGTTATACGTGGCACCGAACTGAACAATACAAAAATATTTTGAGCAACATGTCACTCACCTGCTAACTTTAAACGATATATGATCCAAGATAAAATCATTCAATCTGTGATTCCTACACTCAAAAATGTTTGCTTGCCCATCATTTTCAAAAAGAAAAATAAATAAAGATGGGTACTAAAAGTAAAAATTTGGCTGGGCGCAGTGGCTCACACCTGTAATCGCAGCACTTTGAGAGGCAGAGGCAGGCGGCTCACCTGAGGTGTTCAAGACCAGCCTGGCCAACATGGTGAACCCTCGTCCCTAGTAGTAATACAGAAATAGCTGGGGTGGTGGCACATGCCTGTAATCCCAGCTACACAGGAAGTTGAGGTGGGAGAATCGCTTGAACTCAGGAGGGTGGACATTGCAGTGAGCTGAGATCATGCCACTGCACTCCAGCCGGGGCAACACAGAGAGACTCCATCTCAAAAGATAAAAAATAAAGTAATAAATAAAGTAAAAATTTTAGTCTTTGCACGTGCTCCTGAGTGAGTGGATTGTGTGTGTGTGTGTGTGTGTGTGTGTGTGTGCGCGCGCGCGCGTGTGTTGGGGGAGGTTGAAGTGTGGTAATGTGAAGTATTCTCGGGAGTTTCCTAAAATCATGAAATCTATGAACATGACAAGCATGCTGGGTATAAAGGCAACTCCAGCAACATAGTGGCAGCCAAAGTTTTTTATAGGAAAAAAATCTGCTTAAAATGTAGAAATTATTATCAAAGCAACATTTTTATAATTTTACACTTTATTAAATTAGTGCTTATAGCTTGGAAATAGATAATCAAGTTCTGGACCATGTAGCACTGAAGCACTAGTGAGAGCTGATGATGTCAGAGGAGGACCTTTGCCTTCTGTGACAACAAAAGCAGGAAGAGAGAGAAGCAGAGACAGAAGAGTGAGTGATTCAGTCACACTGATGGCTCTAAACAGAGAAAAGCCTAAAAAACACTCTTAGGAAGGAAGTGAGGATGAACTTTCTTGGCCCAAAATCCTGGTCTGGCTCCTTGAATGTTCTTGAACCAAGTTCTAGTTTCTAAAAAGCTCATTGCATATTTAGAGTTTGGTTATGTTTCTGAGGGTATTTGTAAAAGTTCTTTGGGTTTCTTTGAGACCTAAATTATGGTAAATCTCCATTACTTGACACAATCTGAGTATGAGATTTTTTTTTTTTGTTACAAAAATAAACTAATAAAGCAAAATGATTTCTGAGGGATCTGAAGTATCAGATGTTTCCACATCATGTGATACTGGATCATTAGGAAGACTGAACAAAGAAACAAACAGAAGAACAGCCACTGAGCATGAAAAAGAGAAAAACATTGATCCTGTTTCGTAATGGGATTGCTGTCTTCCTAGAAAGACAAAGTCACTTGAAAGAATCCTTTTCAAGTTAAAATCATGAGTGTATTAATATTATGGCACATTTCCTGGCCTCTTCCTATCTGAGCACCTGAGAACCATATAGAGATTCGACAGCAGAAACAAAAAATGACAGGACTATGAATCTTTCTGTTATCCGTGAGCGTAATGTGGGCTCTATGAAAGGATGGTAAGAGGCTCTGATCCCACTTGAAATTAAGACAGTAATTAAGCACCAAAATAAAGGCAACAATTGAGAAGAAAATGTTCTCTAGTGGAAAATTATCAGTAGTTCAATTTGTATTGATATAAATAATGTTCCTCAACTTCTTTTGAATGATATATAATCTTTTAATGGCCAGGTGGTTAGTGGACGGAAAACTAATGCTTTATTCATTGAAGAGGTTCAAATAAGCAAGGATCATCTTCCATGGTTGAAAATGAAAAAAAAAATATTGATGTGTTTAAGACACTCTTTTCCACGTTTTTTGAAATAACTTTGTCTCATAAAAGACAAATATTTTATTCTAGGAAAAAATTCTAAGACCTTTTACTACAAATAGTCTGAAAAATATTAAACCTAGGTACCACTGTCTGCCTACTGAACCTCCCTGAAATAAAAAAGTACATGTTGAAAATGAAAGTTTATTATTAGAATAAACTACTGTTAGTCAAAATGCAACTAATCAGAATTTTTAGTTAATTTAAGAAATTAGTTCTAGTACAAAAAAGCAGGGTACACAGTCACATAGAGACACACCTCCAGACATCACCTCCCCCACATGAAAAGATATGGCTGGTATATTGATTAATGGATGACTATTAATATATAACTAAATATTTATATCACTAAAATATAAAATGAATTAAAGAAAATACTCTGTCTTATGGTATGATCAAGGACATAATATGAGCGAGTGAGCAAAATTAAAAAACAAGATGCTATCAGATTACCAAATAAGCAGTGTCGATACCTGGTTTTTATACTGGACTGGAAACACATCAAAAATAGTGTGCTAATATTAGCAAAATTCCTAAAGGAAATGATTGTCTTTTTTTTAAACAAAAGCACTTAAGACTTTTAGAAAATAATCATTCAGCTGGCCTCCCAAATATTTAGGAAAATAAAGTGAAGACATGAATGCTAGGAAACACAAGAGAGAAAATTGAAAAGGAAAAAAGAAATTTTAAAAAATGAAATAAATTAGAATTACAGCTAGCCTGCTTAAAATTGCCTACCAGAGTGTTTGATACAAGAACCAAGTTTTTGGTCATGTATGACTTGGTGGAAGTTTAATGTCTTAAATATAAGCGACAAACACTATTCCATGTGAAGACGTGAACAAAACACAACCTGTATCAACCACATACTGGGTCATCTCTCTCTTACTCTTCTACATCTAAACCCAAAATAATAATATAGTCCCCTGTAGTGTCTTTTCTTATCCAATAGAACTTTATCCATATACCAAACTGTACACAGGAAACTGGACTTGGTAAAATACTTTATGTAGGAGAAGGAGGAAAGCAGCCCCCACCTCAGTTATCTGGCAGTTTCACTTAATTGGGCAGTCCTCCTCCTTTTGGTGTTCTAAGCAACATCTTGCAGTATACAAATATTGATTATGTCCTTAACTGGTTGATCTTACTTGTCCGAAAGGTAGTGAGTTAAAGTAGATACTTTGTAAGGTCTGTAAAAAATCATAGTGTTTTAGAAGTGTAAAGTTGATCTTCCCTGTTCGAAAGATAATGGGTTAAAGTGGATAGTTTATAAATTCTCTAAAAGTCATAGTATTTTAGAAGTGTAAGTGTATTTGAGAAAGGGTAACCAGTTATTAGCATCATTAACTCCGTATTATACTTGATCCAATATATTGAAGATAGTTGCCTACAATGGCACAACTATCACATTTCTTCAAATATAAGAGATTTAAAACAAAGAAACAAAACTGCCGCTTGAGAAGCAGAGAAGACTTGTTAAGAGAGCCAGTGCTGCCTATGCCTTTGAAAGTAAGCCTTGCACAGAGGGTTCATCCAATCGTCAATGCAGTTCATTTTCCTGGCAGAACCACAATTCTATCTTAACTTAAAATTGTAATGGAAATGTACATTCCTGTTAAGTTTTCTTCAAAAACTTCCATTAGGAGACGACTTTGCATTAAAAGGTTTTATGGAGAAGACAGCATGCCGCATGCCAGGCAAACCAAAGGCCATAGAAAGTGTCAGATACTTCAGAATAGGTCTGCAAATTCTCAGACTGTTTTGTGATTGATCTATGTGTCACAAAAGACTTTCACTTAGACATAAAGCATCTGTTTGTCAAAAGCGTTTTGCTGGTGTACCAAAAAAGCTATTTAACTTACTTTTTAGAAATACACAATTAAATCAAAAAGACAAATGAAAGTATACATTTTACCAAATAGGAAATGAAGAGGAAAGCCTGAAATCGTTCAATATAACATCACTTCTAAAGCAGTTGAAAAGGTAAAGATTTATAATTTGGAAGACTCAAAAACAGATTGGCCCTGTAAACCTTTAAATATAATGTATAAGATTAGTTAGATTATATTCTTGGGGAATTTTTAGATAATGTTGCTAAAGAAAATAAAAATGGTAGCCATGTAATGAATGCCATAATCAGCTAAAGAACCAGTTCTCTTCCCCACCACTACCTCCCCTCTCCTGATGCTGTTATTAAATCGAGGGTGAATTTTACATCAAATAGTAATTTAGGATTAGAGAAAATAGTAATTGATGATAAAGCGGGAACTAGAAATTCAGGGCTTCAAATTTCACATCCAGTGAACTGCTAAAGACTTTAATAGCTACTCTGTATTTGCAAAGAATCATATATACATATCTGACACCTCTGATGAGACATTGTAAGAAATCATTGCTATTTTTTAAACACACTTTTGATGTTTGCTGAGTTGTATTTATTAGTATTCTGATGCACAGAGCTAGAATTGGAGAAATTATCTCTTTCCATGTTTCTGGAAAGGCTTGCACCATCTTAGAACAGTTTGTTATCTAAAATAAGAAAAAAAATGGACTCCACAGTTCAACATAAAAATGGAAGTTAGTGATTTTCAAATATTACATCTTTCTCTATGATAGCTATCATTACCTTTTGATTTCCCTCTGTTTTTTTTGTTTTATATATCTTTCTCTCTCTCTCCAGTACTACAGCGTTCAATAGGATAGGAACTAGCCATATGTGGCTGTA